>NC_028357.1:13394761-13399030 GCF_000741045.1 Vigna radiata var. radiata | reverse complement strand
TAATCGATTATACCAGTAAAAATTACAATGTTTATCATTGTCCTACTACATTCAAAATCTACAAGTTGCTTTTTAAGTATTTTCCTATTACACTCAAAAACTACAAGTTGCAGCATCATCAAAACTTATCTTCAGGTTTTACCAATACTCCCTTATTGGTAACAGTTATCTCTTGCTCTCTTTACTACATTTGTGCCTTCATGAGTTACCTCTAAGACATCCCACATTTCCTTTCCAGATTTGCATTGAGATATCCTGAAAAATTCATCAACAGTCAGTGTAGAGGCAATAATATTTCTAGCTTTAATATCATACTGAGCTTTTCTATTTTCATCAATAATCCACTCAGTAAAATGTTTTAAAGCAATTTTCTCTTCAACAGTTTTGGTAGGCATAAATGGACCATTTAAAGTGGCATCCAAAATTCCTTTTTCTTGCGATTCAAGAAAGATTTGCATTCTGATTTTCCAAAAAGGATCATTTTCACCAGAAAACAGAGGAGGTCTGTTTGTTGAAGCACCTTCACCAAAAGTCGGAAAACAAGAAGTCATCCTCAGGTTTATAGTCGAATCAAAGAGAAACAGAGTCGACTAGATTTTCAAATATCTTATGAAAACCAGCTCTGGTGCCAATTGTTGGAAAACAGGTAGGCTTCTTTTTACACCAAGAGGGGGGAGGGGTGAATTGGTGGTTTATCAAAAACAAAGTCTTTTCGCAATCTTGAAATCAAAGTATGAAACTTTCAAAATTTCTTGAAATCCAAGTAATGAAAATTCGTATGCAGTGGAAAAATGTAGTTGACTGTGTTAAATGTAAAGTCGACTGTAAAATAAAAGTGCAGGGATAGAGGAAAGCAAACACTGGTTTTTATACTGGTTCGACCAACAATGCCTACATCTAGTGTCCTTCCAACCTAGGAAGCAAATGCACTATAATGGTTACGGTTTTTACAACAAGGAATTTATAGAAGACCTCTACGTCAAAAATATAAATCTCTTCTTTAACCCTTAACCAAAATATAGGCAATAACAACAGCAAGAAATGCAGCAAGATAACCCATCTTCTGCAATCTGCCAACCACTCTGAACAATCCTCAAAGTGAACTATCCCATGTAATCACAACAGGTCCAAAACCAACAGTCTTTACGGATGCCAAGCCAGAATCAATGCAGCAGTCTTCAAGGATGTCAAGCCTCAATGTGATCAAACCAGAAGCACCTTCTTTGTGCAGAATATGATCAAGCAATGTATGCGCAGTCAGCCTCCCTTTGAATCTCTTTCAAGAAAGATCACCACCGTCTTCTTGGAGAATTCTTGGAGCTCTCTAAACGGAGAATTCAATCTGAAATAGGAAATTATGAAAATGTTAGATCATCAAAAGTCTTTGAACAAAATCGTGTTCAGCCTATTTATAGATTTTTGTTAATCAAATAGTCTCACAGTCGAATATGCTACTAATACAGTAGACTTGATTATGACAATTATAATAGTTTAGTCAAACTAGTAGCATATAGTCAATCAAAAATAAAACACATTTAACACAGTTGACCAAGTCATCAATGCTCAACTAACTTTTGAAAATATAGCCGTTGGAGCACAAGAGCATAACAGAATTTCAAACCAGACAAATAATACAGTCGAATGTGTGAGACACATAGTCGACTTCAATATGCAAAACATTTTGAAATTCTTTTCTTCTCAAAATTTCACAGAGCACTGATTCTCAAAATTTGTACAAAGATTTTAGCATAGTCGAATCTATTAATAATGGAGTCGACTGCACTATAACTCTGTCACACAGTGATAAGTTCATAGAAGTGCTTGTGGTTTTCAGCTTTAAAACATGTGCAGTAAAACATATGTAATGATGCATTGCACATAGCACATAAAGCACATAAGCATGTTCAGCAGATATATCAATCAATCAACATAGGAACATGTAACACAGTACATAAACATGTTCAACAGATATAATAATCAATCAACACAAGAACATGTAATTCATCAACAACATATGCGTGTTATTAAGCAATTTGTTGTCATCATAAAAAACTAGATTAATATAGAAATTGTGTTGTCAACAATCTCAACAACTTCCTCCTTAAGAAACTCTTCAAAGAAAGATCTCCTCTGTCTTCTTGATGAGTTCATGGAGCCTTTACACAGAGATCACAATCTGAAACAGCAAATGAAATTGCTAGATCAAACAAAGTCTATGTGATCAACAAAACCACGTCTATTTATAGTTTTCTATAAATCAGACGCTCCTGTAGTTGACTTTGTCACTAATGTAGTCTATTGTCATCAGACACTTATAACAGCTAGAACAAATTAGCAGAAGTCATAACAACCAAATTGATTACACATTTAATTCAGTTGACTTGCATTTAATGCTTTAGCATAGAATTGAAATATAGTCGTTATAGCATAAAAGCATTAACAGAATTTCAAAACAAATAACTAATTCACTGCGTGTGCAGTCGACTTTAACACTTCAAATCAGTTTTGAAAAAAATTTCAATGCAAAATTACTCATACCACTGCTTTTGAAAATTTGTGCAAATTCACGGGTTTTAATCGACTTACTTCATAATGAAGTCGACTTAAAACTTGCATTTTTGCCACACAATATAAGTTCAACGAAGTGCATGTGGTTTCCTTTTCTTAAACATATGTAATGCAATCACAAGTGATGTATCAAGTATAAAATCAGTGAATATGAATACATATATGAGAGTCAACACAAACATGTTCTTTAAGACATTGATGAGTCGATATTTTATACCATTAACTTAGTTTTTCGCGCTGAATTGTGTTGATGATTTGCGCTTAATTCTTAGTTATTGTGTCATTTTCACTATTTGGGCTTAATTAGACTAATAATTCATATTTTAATTAATTTGAATTATTTGAGCTTAATTATTCATATTTCTATTTTCAGGACAATTTTGGAATTATACTTTGGGACTTTTGGAAGGGCACCAAACAATTGAAGAATTTCCACAAGGCAAATGAGAATTAATCTAGCTTAGCTTAGTAATTTAGATTTTGTTAATGAATTTTTGTAACTTTGGGCCAATTAATTTGGTAGAATGCACAACAGCCCTCATTTTCAAAGGAGCCGTCACAATTGGGAGACTCTTGGCTGTAACGCTGGTTTCAGTTTTTTGCTTCTTGAAAGAGATGTTTGCTTTCTTGGATTATGGATAATGAAGAAGTATTTTTCTCTTCTCTTTTTTTTTTTTTGTGCAATGCTGTAGTAGACTTCATAAGTCCCACGGTTGCATTTAGCTTTTCGTTTTAGAATGAAACACATAGCACACTGTCACGGTTTTAGTTAGCACATTTTAATTTCTTATTCCAGCACTTAGTTTAATTAGGAAAGCATTTTTATAGATGAGGGAAACATGCTTTATGGTGATTGAAGGTTTTGAAAATTCCTTGCAATTTCCGTGAAGTTGCTAGTAGAATAGGTGAGAGTTTTTGGTGATGGGATGTTTCAATAGGCGGCAGCTAACTCTCTATGTGTAGTATTTTTTTTTCTTTGAAATGGAAGAAGTGACTAGATAGGAGAATGTGGTAGGTGTGCGGAACAGGGGCTGACTTCTTTTAGGACCATTTCATTCATTTTCTTCAGAAGTAGTACAGGGTGCTTTTATTGTATTTTTGTGAATTCAGTTTTTTTTATTCACGTTGATTTATGAGGCCAAATCCAGCAATGCTTTTTAGGAGAGCAACACTTTTGATTTTAAATTGGAGAAACACATCTTTTATTTGAGAACGATGCTGTGATTTTTATTTCTTTGGAAAAAGCTATGTTGAATTCATTTATTTTTCCTTGAAAAGAAAAAGTAACGTTGACTTCATTNGAATGTGCATANGGTGGGTTACTTGGAGAAGGAAGTGGATATTCATTTTGTTGAAGTAGAAAGCGGTGATGAATTTTCAATTCATTTATTTTAAAAAGGCATGTGATGATTTAACTTTAGGAAAGCACGTTTTCAAGGTATTTATTTTATTGTCTTAATGCTTGATCCAAAGTTTTTTTTTATTTTTTATTTTTTTATTTTTTTATTTTCTTTTATTTTAAATGAGTTTAGGTTTTAGATAAACTTTATGTCTTTTTATTTTCTTTTATTTTAAATTAGTTTAGGTTTTAGATAAATTTTATGTCTTTTTATTTTCTTTTATTTTAAATTAGTTTGAAATGTAGGTTGAGTTGTTTTTAATTTCTTTAATTTAGTTTTGTATTTAATTTAATTTAACTAT
>NC_028357.1:13390622-13393326 GCF_000741045.1 Vigna radiata var. radiata | reverse complement strand
CTTCCAACTCCCAACAGTTTAGCACCAGGAATGATGCCATTGTGGTGAGGGGCGTACATGATGTTGTTGCCCAGTCTTTATCTGCTATTGAAAGCAAGTTGGACAACAAGATTGAATCCCTTACGAAGTTAGTGACAGAGTTGGCAGCTAGCCAGAAACCTATAGCTTCATCCACATCTGTTGCACGACTATGTGCTGTTTGTACTTCTCGTGACCATTACACAGATGCTTGTCCTACTTTGCAACCATCAGTTGCCTCTGATGCGCCTCAAGCTTATGCTACTAACATCTACAACAANAGGCAGCCACAGCAGCAGAATTATGACTTGTCCAGCAACAGGTACAACCCAGGGTGGAGGAATCACCCCAATCTTAGGTGGAACAATGCGCCACAACAGCAGCAACAGGCGCCACCCTTCCAGAACGCCGGAGCACCTAACAGATATGTGCCTCCACCTATGCAACAACACCAGAGGCAACAACAACAGCAGCAGCAAGAGGCATCTGCCCAACCAGCTGCTCAACCTTCCACTTCTTTTGAGACTTCATTGGAAGAGTTAGTGAGACAGATGACTNTGCAAAACCTGCAGTTTCAGAAAGATAACATGCAATTTCAGCAGGAGACTAGAGCTTCCATACAGAGTCTCACTAACCAGATGGGTCAGATGGCTACTCAGATGAACCAGGCGCAGTCTCAAAATTCTGATAAGTTACCCTCCCAAACTGTGCAGAATCCTAGGAACGTGAGTGCCATAACCCTCAGATCAAGGAAGCAGATTGTTGTGCCTTCAGAGTCCGCTTCTACACCTACACCCTTGCCTGCCACTAGTCCTAGAGAGGACGACCATGACGGTCCACGCAGGGCATTTGAGGTGGGTGGATCTTCTTCTCCTGCCGGTGGTTCTTCTTCAGGTGGACCTTCTCCCTCTTCCACCACCACCGCTGCCGCACTTTCTCCTTTGGTTGACCGACCTATCCCTCTTCCATTCCCTTCACGGGCACTTCCCAGCAAAAAGACTGAAGAGGTGGATAGGGAAATTCTGGAGACCTTCAGGAAAGTAGAGGTGAACATACCTCTACTTGATGCCATCAAACAGATACCCAAGTATGCCAAATTTCTGAAGGAGTTGTGCACACACAAGAGGAAGATGAAGGGCGATGAAAGGATTAGCATGGGAAGGAATGTATCAGCTCTTATTGGTAAGTCGGTCCCGCACATTCCCGAAAAGTGCAAGGACCCAGGTACGTTTTGCATTCCTTGTGTGATTGGAAACAGTAAATTTGAAAATGTTATGCTTGATCTGGGTGCATCTATAAATGTCATGCCATTGTCTATTTATAAATCTCTGTCTCTTGGTCCTTTGCAAACCACGGGTGTGGTCATTCAGTTGGCCAATAGGAGTGTTACCCACCCGACTGGTTATATAGAGGATGTCTTGGTTAGGGTAGGTGAATTGATATTTCCTGCTGATATCTATGTTTTGAAGATGGAGGACGGTTTCTCTCATGGATCCGCCCCCATTATCCTAGGCAGGCCATTTTTGAAAACTGCCCGTACCAAGATTGATGTATATGCTGGGACATTGTCAATGGAATTTGCTGATATTGTTGTGCATTTTAATATCCTTGATGCCATGAAATTCCCAGCTGAGGACCATTCTGTGTTGAGAATTGACACATTGGATGACATTGTTGATGAGTTTGTTGTTGATGATTTTCGTTCTATGCATGAGAAGAAACATTCTTTTCTATCTTCTGTACATTCATATGCATGAGAAGAAACATTCTTTTCTATCTTCTGTACATTCATGCATAGTATCTGAGTTAGAATCAGGATTTGAATATGATGTTGAATTGGATGTTGATTTGGATGAGAACTGTGATGTCCATGGTATTGATGACATGCGTGTTTTTGATGATTTGGATGACATTGATGATGTTGTTGATACACTTGTGATGGATGTTGATTTGGACTGTGACGAGATGGGTTTTCTGCCTTTACTTGTTCATTCTTTAGAGTCAGAATGCATTAACCACGTTGTAGGAAGTACACTTGAATCTGACTTGCAGGAACTCACTCTTGAGCTGAAACAGCTCCCAGAAAACCTCAAGTACGTGTACTTGGAGGATGATGAGAGGAAACCGGTGATCATTTCTACCTCCCTTGATTCTGTTCAAGAGGAGAGGTTGCTTGGAGTTTTGAGGGCGCATAAGAAAGCAATAGGTTGGAGTTTGGCGAACATCCCTGGTACTAGCCCATCCACATGCATGCATAGGATTCTGTTGGAGGATGGGGCAAAGCCAGTGAGACAGCCACAGAGGAGGCAAAACCCCGTGATCATGGACGTGATTAAGAAGGAGGTGACGAAGCTTTTGCAAGCTGGGATCATCTACCCTATTTCAGACAGTCAGTGGGTGAGCCCCATCCATGTTGTGCCTAAGAAGACTGGCCTCACTGTTGTGAAAAATGAGAGGGATGAGCTTATCCCCACTAGAATGCAGAACAGTTGGAGAGTCTGCATTGACTATAGGAGGCTGAATCAAGCGACCAGGAAAGACCATTTCCCCCTACCATTCATTGATCAGATGCTGGAGCGCTTGGTAGGTAAATCTCATTATTGCTTTCTTGATGGTTTTTCTGGTTATTTCCAAATCAATATTGCTCCTGAGGACCAAGAGAAAACCACATTCACCTGCCCCTTTG
>NC_028357.1:13387055-13388702 GCF_000741045.1 Vigna radiata var. radiata | reverse complement strand
CATCGGGCATATTGGGCTGTGAAGACTTGCAACTTCTCCATTGACCAAGCTGGAGAGGAAAGGAAGTTGCAACTGAATGAATTGGATGAGATCCGCTTGGAGGCCTATGAGAATTCGAAGTTCTACAAAGAAAGGACCAAGAGGTTCCATGATAGTTCCATTGCTAGAAAGGACTTCGAGGTTGGCCAACAGGTTTTGGTGTATAACTCTAGGCTCGGCCTCATGGGTGGTAAGTTGAGATCAAAGTGGACTGGACCTTTTGTTGTGACTAATGTTTATCCTTAAGGTGCAGTAGAGATCCAGGATCCATTTGCAGCTACAAGCTTCAAGGTGAACGGGCATAGACTGAAGCCTTTCCTCAGCAATCCTTCTTTGTTGGATGCAGTGGTGGAGGAGACGTCTTTGGTCTACTCCACCTACCCTCCCAGCTGACTCAGGGAGTTTCTTTTCTCCTTCCCACCTCACTTTTATCGCACTTTGTCTGTATCTGATGATTGTTCTGATTGTTGATCTGTTGATTGTCACACACTGAGGACATTGTGTTGTTTAAGTGTGGTCTATTAAGGGAGGTCTTATTTTGTGTTTAGATTTCGTTTTCTTGTGAATTTTGTTGAGTCTTGTGTACAATTTTGCATGCTTTTTGTGAATTCTGGAATGTGATTAGGTTGTTTGTTTCCTTTCACTGCATTGATACTCTGTTTTGTTGGACTCCTTGCTCTTCTTTGCTTGGAAGATAATCATGATGTTTGAGAGTTCGATCAATTGTGACCGATTACCTGTGTGAGATTTGAGCCATTTGATGATCTTTCATGTGTGTGATATGTCTCTGGATTGCTTGCACATTTGCCTTGGCTTGACTCTGTTGTTAATTCTTGATTCATGAGCATGTTTGAAAATGATAAAGGCATTTTGTTGATTGAGCCTCTCTAGCCAGATAGCCTACCCTGTTATGATCTCTTTGTTAGCCCCCTTGAGCCTATACTTCCCCCATTCCTTTGTTTTGAAGCTCATATAATAGCCTAAGTGAAAAACCATGATTACCTGAACCTTAGGGAATTTTGGAGCTTTGGAATTGTTTTGGGAATAAGTGTGGTCTCTTAGGAGTTGCAGATGAATTGGCTAGTGAGTCCTCTTCTTGTGGTTGCATTGTAAATAGCATGTATCTTGTCTCTTAGAACTGTGTTTTGAAAAGAGAGAAAAGAAAAAAGATAAGATGAAAAAAAAAATTGTGTGAATAATGGAGTCAAGAAGAGGATTGAATTAGAGGTTTTGGGTGTGATTTGACTGTGTTTAAACTTGTTCCCCATTGCTCCTCTGTTCCTTTTGGTTTGTAGCTTCTTATCCATATGATATCCTCCCTTGTCCTTGGCCTCATTACAACCATGAAAAGACCTTTTGATTTGAACATGCATATGTGTTTTAGTGTTGATATTAGAGGCTTGCCAAGTCTATATGTGTGTGCTTTCCTGAGTGCATTCAGTGACATTGTTTTACCTTAAACACTTGAGAGAGACACTGATTGTGTGCATCTGTGAGGCTCTGTTGCTCTTGATTCATCTCTTGAACTGATTGACTGTTTTCCATGGACTGAACTGTTTGGATGATTCTGTGAGTATCTGCTTTCATTGACTCTATGTGGAACTCTGC
>NC_028357.1:13259580-13385250 GCF_000741045.1 Vigna radiata var. radiata | reverse complement strand
TAATTTCTTTAATTTAGTTTTGTATTTAATTTAATTTAACTATGTTTAGATATTTGTTTAGTCTAGTATTGGGTTTAGCATTTTTACTCTCTTTAACGCTTTTTATGATGTTCGAATGTGTTTAATTTTTATTTTTAATTTCGTCAGTTGCATTCACAAACAAAACCAATTTCACAATCCCCCCCTGCGTGTCTGACCTAATTCTCGAACCACAATTTGGTCCTTGAGAGACGACCTAGGAGTCACATTCCTAGCTATACTGCATTTCTAATTTGCAATCAAATTTGTATGGGCCGCGACAGCCGATCAGACATCATTCACAATAAGGAATTGAACATGTAACACATAACAATACATGTGTTATTAATAATGTGTTGTCATCATAAAAAACCAGAACACTGTGAGATTTAGGTTTAGCTAAACTAGTGTTTCCCTTATCAATAATCTTAAGACAATCAAACCAATCAATAACTTAAATCACAGGTATGTAAACCAACATAACCTACCCTTTTAATACCTTTCTATCATCATTCAAACCAACCAATAACTCAAATCACAAGACATGTAAACCCAATATAACCCACCCTTTCAATACCTTGCCATCATTATTCAAACCAATTTCAAGCCACCAATAACTCAAAACCCAACATAACCCTTTAACTACCTTTCTATCATCATTCAAACCAACCAATAACTCAAATCACAGAATATGTAAACCCAACATAACTAATGGCATAGCCCCTAGTCATGGCCAAGTGCATTCAAGAAGAGTTGGCGTCATTTTTTGAAGAGGGATCTAGACTTTCTCCCTTAGGCCTCTTGAGCTATCATGAAACTTTCAGTAGAGTAAGAATAATTGTGGGTCTTGTATTTTGGACCAAGTAGTCTATGATTTATTTAGGTTTTGTATTATAGGCCTAGTAGTGTAGGATTTAATTTGGGCCTTGAATTTTAGGTCAAGTAGAATAGGGTTTTGACCACTCAAGTCAACAAAGGGCCAAGACCCAATGTTGACCAAAGTGGGACGTGATTTTGGGCTTGTTGACCAAGGCATGAAAGTTTCATCTAACTTTATGGACAAGTGTTACCAATGTGAAAGCATTGTTGCTTTGAAGTAATTTTGATGATGATGCAAGTGAAGACTTGAAGGCTTGAAGACTTGAAGAACCTGTTGTAAATGTTAAAAGCATTCGTTGTAAAAACAAATTTGTATAGGAATCATTTTACTTTTGTAAGTACTTAGAAAGTTTCTTAATTTAGTGATTTATTACGACATTAATCAATTATCACAAGCAAAAGTGGAAAAAGGTTTTGTCACGGCAATAATCGATTATCACAGGGGATAATCGATTATCACTGCAAGTTTAATATTGTCCAAGGTTCGGCAATAATCAATTATCACTTATGATAATCAATTATCACGTTTTTCAAAACCCATAATGGCTTGAAATAATCGATTTTCACTTTTGATAATCGATTATTACTGGCAGTTGGAATCTACCTTTTTCAGTTTCTAACCTTGCACAAACATTGAGTTATAAATAGAATTCTCCACAACTCTTAGAAAGTAACTTTCATTTGCGAGTATTAGAGTTATGTGCCTAAGGGAAACTCTCTGTGTGTGAAAAGGGAGCTTGTGAACTTGGTGCTTGTCGGAGGAGGTACTCTTTCTTGGTGTGTCTAAGTGGTGGAGTATACCTACAAACAGAGTCAAGTCGTTCATCCTTTTGTGCGACAAAAGGATGTGTCTTTCATCTCTTATCTATTAAGAGAGGTGGTTTCTAATCTCAATCCTTATTTCTATATTGTAATTTGTTACTGATTTTTAGTGAAAGGTTAATCACTTTTTTATAGTGATTAACAACTGGACGTAGAATCCTTTTATTCGAACCAGTATAAAAATCCTATGTGTACTTTTCCTTATCTTTGCATCTCTTGCTTATAAACCATTAGATAAAATTACTAAAATAAAATCATAATTTTTAATTGAAGCAATTCACCCCTCCCCTCTTCGTTATTATTCGTTTATCATGCTTTTCTCTAAAATGTTCCAATGCGCGATACCAATCTCAACAATAAGGAGGGGTGGTTGTCCATGCCATGTGTCACACTCCCTTTGGATAGTTTTTCCTCTTAGTTAGTGGTCACATGTCACTCTAAGAATGGAGGGAATTCTCCATAGGTAATGGCCACATGTCCCCCTCTCAATAGAGAGTATTTTTGCTACTTGTCCTTCTTCTAATGAAGAGGATTTTTTCCTTGCTCTCCAAGTTAGCCAAGGTAGGGTTTTTCGTTCTAGCTTCTACAAATTACGAGACACCCTTAACCTATAAATAGAGGTGTCTCCAACTCTTGTATTCTCTTTGATGTTTAGTAAAGATATGCTACCCATTTTTTATCATATTACTTATCTTAAGATCAAGACTAGAGCAACTCATGAGGCCTCTCTAGTCACCTTTCTCTTTGAGTTGGCCTAACCTCTCTTAGAGCCTTCAAACACCACACCACCACCATTAAACACCATCTCCATCATCCACCAGAAAATTGTGAGCTTAGCTCCCTTTTCCTTCAAAGCTTTTGCATCCATCGTCCTTTCACCCACACTCATGGCTTCCCTTTTAGTTTTAGCCCAACCTAGGTAGGAGATTTCCATCATTTGGTATCAAGAGCTTATGTTCTTCAAGAGCAAAGTATCTTGGTCTCTATCTTTGTTTTTAAATTTCGTGTTGTTAATGTTATCTCCTTATTGTCTTGTTATAACCATCTTGAAATGGTTTAAATCAACTTCCCTTACTATGCAATTAACATTGATGATTTTCAAAATAAATAGTAAAATTAGTGGTTTAGGAATAATAGGGACCTAGTGGACTACACTTAAAACAAACTTTGCATTTTGAGTTCAAAACATCTAACAACAAAATCGAGTACGATACATTTATTGTTGGACTCGCTCTAGTTAGAGACATGAGTGCAAATGATATCCAAATGCAAAAGTGATTCCTAGTTAATGATATGACACATGACCAGAGAGTTCCAAGTAACAAATCCTTTGTTGCTTAAGTACTATCACAATGTATCAAAGATATTAGCTAAGTTTGACATATTTGACGAGAGCACAACATATGGGTAGAATTGTTAGTAAAGCCATCAAGCATTAAGAAAAAATGCCAACAATGATATGTCATCCAATAAAAAATATAGGGTCTTAGGTTTTGATGGAAACCTCCTTAAGCTAGGTTGGGCCAAAGCTTAGAAGGATGCAAGGAGGTGTGTTTCCTTGGATGAATGGTGCGGAAATGTGGTGGTAAATGGTCCAATGATGATGAGTTAAGGTATGGATGGTGTAGAAGCTCAAAGCCTCTAGGAGATATGGTGGTGGTGGTGTAGTGTTTGGTGGCTCC
Organism: Vigna radiata var. radiata; assembly: GCF_000741045.1. Lineage (NCBI taxonomy): Eukaryota > Viridiplantae > Streptophyta > Magnoliopsida > Fabales > Fabaceae > Vigna > Vigna radiata. Next base: position 13,381,849 of record NC_028357.1, on the reverse strand, counting down.
AAGAGAGGTTGGGCCAACTCAAGGAGGAAGGTGACTAGAGGGGCCTCATGGGTTGCTCTAGTCTTGATCTAAGATGAGTAGTATGGCCAAAAATGGGCAGCATAACATTACTCAAAATCAAAGATGAAATACAAGGGTGGAGACACCTCTATTTATAGGCCAAGGGTGTCTCCTTCTAACCCTAAAAGCATGATCTCCCACCTTTGCTCTCATTGGCCAAAAATGAGGCCTTCTAACCTCCAATGATGGGAGGACATGTGGCCACTCACAAAACACAATCCTCTCCATTCCTAGAGTGCCATGTGGCCACTACTAAAAGCAAAAACTCTCCACTCCTAGGATGCCATGTGGCTACCTTTTAAAAAGCAAATCCTCTCCGATGGAAGCATGACACATGTCACACACTTTCCACTTGGTTTGGATGTCTAACTTTTTAAGGAAAATCCTATGNTACTTAGGCCTTAATACAAGCCTTAAACAAACCTACACTACATGGCCTAATACAATGGCCTAAATTCCTACACTACTCTTNAAGCCTTGCTTAATAATGGCTCTAAAGGTGGTCCACAAGGTAGAGTTGACACCATCTTCAAGGATGACTTTAACTCTCTTGAAAGTGTTTGACCATGGCTAAGGGATTTTCCATCAGGTTTATTATGTCTAATGCCTATCGATTGAAGAAGATGAATCATGGATGACCCCATAATAAAGTCCCTTGAAAAGGGAGAATGTTCTCCATGTGAAGAGAAGATTATGTGGACAAGTGTTCTTGTTTTATAATTGCTCGTAAAGATTTGTTTGAAAGAAGTTAATTGAAACTTCTCTTGAAATGCCTCACCAAAGGCTAATCAACATATGTCATAAATGAACTTCAACTAGGGATTTACACACTTTAAATTTTATTTTAATTGAAGTTCTTTGAAAGTGTACTTTTTCTCATTCAATTTTTTTTTCCTTAGGAGGGCTTTAGCCAAGAATCAAACAATTCCTCTTATTAAAGTTCTCTAAAGGTTTATATCCAAATTTGAACAATTTCTCTTTTATAGTGATTAACGACTGAACGTAGAATCTTTTGATTCGAAGCAAGATAAATTATTTGTGTGATTTTCTTTATCCCTTCATCCATTTACTTATAAACTGTTTGATAAAAGTTCTCAAAGAGAACCAAAATTTTAAAAGAACCAATTCACCCCTCTACTCTTGGTTATCGTCCGTTTACACATTCTTTAAAACGTTCCCTTCACAACAAGAATCTAAACAATTGGTATCAAGCCATGAAGAACTTCTTAAGATGCATCAATCTCATTATAGTTATGTAGCTGAGTATTTTAAATATTTTGATGCTAGGCTTGGAAACATTGAGGATCGTCTTAACATTGAACCTCCTAATCAACCACCTAGTCCTGACTTTTCAGTTTAGATGTCATTATGTTTGAATTGTTGTTTCCTTGTATTTCCTACTTAATGATGTAGTTGTCTTTGATTTTATGAATCTAAAATTTTATTATTTTTGGTTTACATCATTATTTTGTTAAGGGGGAGCATATTTGAGGGGGAGTCTCTCCTTCTTATGGCCTTTTTATTTAGGATAAAAAAGGGACAAAGGTATCATACTCTCTAGTCATGTGTCATATCATTAACTAGGAATCACTTTTGCATTCGGATATCCTTTGCACTCATGTATCCAACTAGAGTGAGTCCAACAATAAATGTATCATACTCGATTTTTTTATTAGATGTTTTGAACTCAAAATGCAAAGTTTGTTTTAAGTGTAGTCCACTAGGTCCCTATTATTCCTAAACCACTAATTTTACTATTTAATGACACATCGACATCCAAAATGGACTATTTGATTAAGAGACCATTATTAAAGGAGTAGATGAGAGGTCCTTAATTACTCAAATATCTCCTCACATTAAATTGATAATTTTGGTTTTGATCTTTTCTATTAGTCTCAACCATGTATTCTAACCTTCTAATCTTATCGTCATAGTTGTTAGAAACATCACCTAAAAGTTAACGTCATTTTTTAAAAAAACATATTTCATATATTATTAAAATATTAGAATAAATTTATATGAACTTTGAGAAAGAAATGAATTCTAATTTAATATATAAAAAGTTAAAAATATATTTAACTTGAAATAAAAATAAAAAATCATTATTAACAAAATGGCGAACTTTTTTAAAATCAATTAAGGAAAAAATAATAATTGTGCCTGATTTCTAAAAAAACAAAATAAAAATGGTGTGAAGAAATTGATTCCCCTCATACTTCTCCACAAGTAAAGAATGTGTTATTATATTTGTGTAAATAAAGATGTTATTAGGGTTAAGAAAATTTTGGTATTGAAAAGAAAGTCGAAAATTGGTGCCACCTATTTTCCACGGCTTCAGTCTATTGTTGAGGATAAGAAGCTTCTGGATGGGGCTCTTTGGTTAGGTGCCTGAAATTGGGTCGAAGGGAAAGACAATCATTTGGCTTTGTAGTGTTCACTGTGTGTTTGTGAAATTACCCAAGTGACGCTTGTTAATCCGTTTCCCTCTCTGCCCTATATGCACCTCAAATGTAACTTCTTTTTTGAGGGAGAGTAATCATTTTCAATGGCTTCAGGAATCACTATGAATATAACTGTGTCGGTTCCTTGTGCCAAGGGAATAACTACGGCAGCTCCAAGAGATTCTCATTTTCTCAAGGCTAATCCGTTATCTTCCCTTAGTTCACTCCACTCTCTCCAGGTATATGTTATCTGAAGCTTTATGGATCAAATTATGGCATGAAGTTTCTGAATTTCGTGAAATAGTTCTTCTTATTTTGTAGCCTAGCTTTAAGTTTTAACCGTTGAATGTCCTATACAAACACTCATACTTTATGATTATTGTTGTTGTGCCATGATTGTTATTTCAATCTTACTTTCTTGAACAGTATGGTAGCAGTATGCTTAGAGTTCCTGTGATTATTAGAATGCGACCAGAGAGGTTTTGTCAATATGTGCTTACTGTCAGGAATGAAGTGCCGCAAAATGCTGATTTTCCACGGCAGTATTCGAGAAGAGAGAAGAAACCTTTTCCAGTTCCCATTTTAGAGCTACGACGAGCAGCTAGGGAGAGGATGAAGAATATGAAAGATGAGCCTAGAAAACCTATGTCCGCCCCTAAGAATGGGTTGCTAGTGAAGAACCTTATACCGACTGCGTATAATGTGTATAATGCTAGGATCACTTTGATTAACAATCTGAAGAAGCTGCTCAAAGTTGTTCCTGTGCATGCTTGTGGGTAATTATCTGTCTTCATATTCTTTACCATGCTTTTGGATAATGTGGACTTAATTTTAAAGCTGGTTAACAAATAAAAGTTTCATGTTTTTGTTCTGACTGAGTGAATGCACTAATACAGAGATCAATGTTGCCTCTGGCCTCAAGATATTCCAGCATTGACACTTCGTTTAAAATGATGCTTATATCATTGTAAACCTAATATGTTGCTTCACATTCCTGCTTTTAACTGTGGTTTATTTAGAACCTGAATCAGATATTACCAATACATTCTATAAATTTTCGTCATGTAGGTGATTGATAGTTTCTTATTCTGCTTCTTCAAGAAACAAAGTTTGTATACTTAGACCTTTGTGAGTCTTGTACCCGTTATGAAAATGGTTGATATGGTTCATAGGAGGATTACTAGTTCCACTTGCTGCCTTTTCAGTCCTAAATAATCTTGTCTACTGCATGGACATTTTCATGGTAATAATGCTTGCCGGAACTTCAAGATTGAGGGGGTTCATTGAGGTTGAAGCATAGTCACTATATAGGTTATTTGAACAGCTGTCTTAATGATCGCAAAATTAAGTTTGAATTTTGATTTTAGAGTAATGATATATCCTTCTAGTAACAAAGTATTAAATGTTAACTGAGTGATTTTTATTTACTAGCATATTTTAATGCACGTGATAAAAAATTTACATCCATCTCATCCGCATCTACCACCTCCCCCTCCCTCCCCTGGTATACTGATTTTACAAATACAGAGCGTCTTTTGCTATTCCAATGTATTACCAACTTGCAACTCTTGTTTAATTGACTTTATAAAGAAGTTAATCATTAGTTTGATTAATAATTAATAAAGAAAAAGGAGCTCTAAATATTTTTTTTAATAAGAATCGCAACTGACAATCGATTCACCCTTGCAAATAAATGTAATTTAAGGTTTAGGGTCTTAATACTGGAATTCTATGCAGGTGGTGCAGTGAAATCCATGTAGGACCTGTTGGACATCCATTCAAGTCCTGTAAAGGCGCACAGGCCAACATCCGCAAGGGGCTCCACGAATGGTCAAATGCATACGTTGAAGACATATTAACACCAATTGAAGCTTATCACCTCTTTGATCGCCTTGGAAGGAGGATTACTCATGAAGAGAGATTCCAAATCCCTCGAATTCCAGCAGTGGTTGAGCTCTGCATTCAAGCTGGTGTTGAAATTCCAGAATTTCCCACTAAAAGGAGAAGAAAGCCTATCATCCGTATTGGGAGGAAGGAATTCATCGATGCTGATGAAAGTGAACTGCCGGATGAAGTCCCTGAGGGCCCTTTAAAACCATTACTGGCTGAAATACCTGATGAAGAAACAGTTGCTCCATTGGACAATGAACTAGTCCCTCTTGCCGAGGAAACACTCCAAGCATGGGAAAGGATGAGAATAGGTGCAAAGAGACTGATGAGGATGTACAAGGTAAGGGTATGTGGATATTGCCCAGAAGTTCATGTGGGTGCCCAGGGTCACAAAGCTCAAAACTGCGGAGCACATAAACACCAACAACGTAATGGGCAGCATGGTTGGCAATCTGCAGTTCTGGATGATTTGATCCCACCTAGATTTGTGTGGCATGTTCCTGATGTAAACGTGCCACTAGATCGAGAGCTTAGGAATTTTTATGGGCAGGCACCTGCAGTAGTAGAAATTTGCATTCAGGCTGGTGCTGCCTTACCAGAACAATATAAATCAACCATGCGGCTGGATGTGGGGATCCCATCAACTTCGAAAGAAGCTGACATGGTGGTTTGAGAAGAACTGCTATTATGTACAAACCCAGGTTTTGAATACACTGTAATTTATAATAAACTGAACGCAATGGTAATTTATTCATTTATCAACTGATAATAGCATCATCTTGGTCAGTTATTCCGAGGTATCTTTTCCATTCAGACAAACGTCATGACATTTTCTATATTCAGCATACAAGCATATGATATATAAAATTGTCTTTATAGATCTACAAAAAAGTTCTTATTCAATCTCTGCAATTTCTCCCAATAACCACTATTGTAGGAGCAACTATCACTACTAAGACGGAATAACTTTTACATATATTTATTAAAGTTTAACAGTTAATTTACTTATATATGGAGTTGTAAAATTATAATTTTTAAAGTTAACTCGGTTATCACAGAACTATATAGTATACATGTTTTAAATTAGTTTTCATTATAATTAATGAAAAAATGTTCTTTACTTTATCATTTTGTAGAAATAATTTAATAACTGATTTAATTAAAAAATGGTGAGAGAAATTATTAATCTATAATTATAGGAATTGAAAGTCTGCATTTCATCTTCTAAACTGTTATAAATCCAATTTTTATCTTACTAAATTTTGGAATAAAAAAGAGGAAGTTTCAATTTGGTGCTTCTATCTAATTGATTTCTTTATTACTGTGTATGGGGCTCTACAGTTCTATATACTTATTGTTTTTCTCTGTTTATTGTAACTTCATAAATGCTTATCACACTATTCTTCACCATAAAAATGTCAGTAGATAATATTTGTATCCAATTGTTAAAGTAATTTTTTTTTAACAAGGAAACAAAAATTATGCTTCTTAAAGAAAATCTAAAAGAAAAGTTATGAAAATAAGTTATGAAAGTAAAGGCGAAAGAAAAGCTTAGTATAAGTTTTTTATATTATTAAAGGTGTTTTTGGTGATTTAAAACGGATATGAAAGTAAGAATGTGTATCGAAACAGATATTGAGACGAGAACGAAAGGTTATGTACAAAGCTATCATCATTTTCATATCTAACTTAAAAAAGATATTATTTATATTTATTCGGTACTTAGTGAAAGTGAAAATTCCCCGTAAGATAAAATGGTTTGGTTTGGATGCATTCCAAAACAACTTTTTATTCAGATCCAAAGGCAGATATGAGTAGACATGAATAAATCTACTATTGTCTTTGCACCTTTATACATAGTCGGCAATACAATCACCGCTTGATGTCTAACGGGTGAATCTTTGATAATCATTATGATTGCATGTATTTGAAGTGTTTCGTGGAAAATTGAATTTAAAATAAATTAGACTAAAATTTGTTAGATTGAATTTTATATTAAATTAAATTTAAAATGTAAAAATTTTAACAAAGAAATTTTGATTTTAAATTTCGTCTAAGATTAAAGAATTCAAAAAGATCACACATTATATAAGAAATAGGAAGGGTTTGATATATTATTGTTCATTAAAATATAATCATATTTTTGTTTTCTTTTCTCCTAATAACGTAGATCATTTGCTTCAAATTCTTATCAAATATTTTTCAAATAAACTAACTCAAAATGAAAGATAAACATTTAAACACCGAAAATCACCAAATAAATACTTTATAATTACCCATGGAAACAGAATACGTAAGAAACGGGATTTATATCCTGCCTGCATTTTAAAGAATTCAAAATTCGAAATACAGAAACTGAATATGCAAACTGAACTAGTGCATTAAGAGAGCATCTTTCACTCATTCTGCTGTGTGTAAATAAATTTGACCAGTATTCCGAGCCTCATAATTTACATATTTCTAAAAATGGTAACTCTAGCCCTCAAAATGGAAAATTTAAAAATGGTAACTACTACATAATTCTTATGAAGAGATATTGTAGGATCAATTGATCGAAATACAAAATAACTACTGAGGGGTCTCACCGGATGGTTCCTCCGCACTGCTGCTGTGAACCAACTGATCAAAACAAAATAGTCATGCAGATAATAAGCTATATGTTTAAAAGAGAAAGATGAGAAGGTTTAAGAGACAACATTGATAGAACATATGTTTACCAAGGATCCCAGTTGCTCGTATGCTTCCATAACCTTTGGATCTTCCTCATCTTCATAACCGATTTGTACTATTCTAGGTCCATTTACAGACCAAAAGGCCCTCCGACCTGCATCCTACAAAACAATGGAAGTTCACAGCAAAATTTGATGCATAGAGAAGAAATATATCTCGCATCTAATCATAAAAACACATGAAAACTGAACCAGGTGACAAGTCGAAGCCACGCATTACATTACAGGGTAAATAGCCCTTAGGAAAGACGGATTGATAAAGTTCAGTGGTAAATTACTGCAGTACATATTGACACGATTTTCAGAAACATTCTTAATAAGTTGACGCTCCCTGGTAAATAGCGCAATACTTCTTNGTGAATCTTAACTCTTTGAATATGAAACATCAACATAACGAATAGAAATGTTAAGACTATAGCTCCTAAATGAACAACTACTCACAAAAGAAGAGACCTGAAGTGCTGTGAAAGACTAGGATGGGATGCAAAACAGAATGCTCTGGATTTCTAGCAACCATCAATCCAGAGACCAAAACAAGAAGTATCATGGCATTGAGAAGAAAATCTCCCCTCCTCCAGACAGACTGAACCCCCCCAAGCCTGTCAGACTAGTGTTTTGACTGTATAGAGATGTGGTTTTGTTGATGACTGACAGAAAGAGAACATGGCGACATAAATAGTGTATCTCAGAGAAGCCCCCTTAGAATGGATCAGTAGAAGTTCCAAAGAGAATATAAAGATTTTAACTGTTAAACGTATTATTACATTACATTGGTCAAAATATTCAAAACTAGTAGCATATGTGCTTACTACGACACGATTAAGATCAACCTTTGCTCCTAATTCAAACTCAAATCAATAATAATGTACAGTGGAAAATATAAATTCCTACCAATTATGCCAAAACCCTAAGGCATAGTTAAGTCATCATTTAAACTAATTGCAGGTGCAACCATTTAATGAAGTCACCATCTTGCTAACTAAGGATATATAAGTAATCGTCTCCAACACTCATCCCAGGGGGAAAGAACAAAGTTCTTATGGTAGACCTAAAATATGATTATATATTACATGACAGAATTCTGGGTGTGTAATCGATTCGTAAACCATTCAATATACAAAAAGTCAGAAAAAAGCAACTTTTCTGCTAGCATTGCAAGAGATGCTGAGTCATAATGTGTTTAGTGTCGATAATGCGCGTGCTAGATTCCAAAACACGTTTCTCTCCATAACCTAGTCTGATCTAATATGTAACAAAAAATGAGAAATAGAAAAATTAAGGGAGCAAAAAGTCCAAATTTACCTGCAATATGATTAAGTATATGGCTTCCAAGGCCTGAATACGAATTTCTGGATCATTAACAGGTTCACGATCAATTGAGAGTGCGCTCCCAAGTTCAAGTGGCATTTTCGATCTGTCTTGTTCGCTGTAAATCTGCATAGAAATCAATTAATCAATGCAATGGACACAAAAACAAAGTTCAATACTCAAGAAGATTACACTCTGAAGCTTAAAGTGTCATAAAATGGTATCATTATTGTAAGTCCCAAGCACAATAAAAGGTTTAAACCCTTTTTTGGTCCTTAAGTTAAGTTCTGATATTCAGTTTAGTTCCCGCTTTTAAAAATGTTAACCTTTAGTCCCTATGATATGAAAAATGTATTAGATCAGTCCTCATGACAACACTTAATGAACAATAAATCACAAGTTTTCATACTTAGGTATCCAATATTTTGTGATTTGTTAACAGAAGGTGTTATGAACAACAAATCACTTAATGAAAAACTTGTGATTTGTTAACGGATAGGACTGATTTGATACATTTTTTATATCATAGGGACTAAAGGTTGACATTTTTAAAAGCGAGGACTAAACTGAACATCAGAATTTAACTTAAGAACCAAAAAAAGGTTTAAACCCACAATAAAACGAATAAAGAATTTTAAGAAACCGAGCTTATATTTTCCTCTCATAATGAGAAGGACCAACGCATAATAGACATTAAGGTTCATTTGGAGTAGGGAGTGGAAATGGAAAGAAATGAAGAAAAAGTGGGTGATAAAATAATTTCTTATATATGTTTAAAAAAATTGTTAAATTAATTTTTAAACATATTTTAATTTTAATTAATTAATTATTTTAATACAAAATATATATTAACAAAATATTATATTCATTTTACTAATTATTTTAATTATTCATTTTATTATAATAATACAATATATTTATAAATATTTATTATTATATATTACATATTAATTTAAGAGTGTATAATATAATTGATTGATAAAATATAATAAAATATTAATACATTATCAATTTACCTAGGATACAATAATCCATTATGCTTACGTTTACTAAACTTTCTCAGCTTTTCTCTGCTCATCAGAGGTGGAAAAGTTTACAAAAATAACTTTTCTCAATTTTTGTATTTTTTTTTTCATTTTTTTTTTTTTTTTGTGCTTTCTTCACAAATCAGAGTCCCCTTGTTTCCGTCCCAGGAAACAAACAGGAAGTTCTTCATCATGCAATTATAGGGATCAGGTAAACTACAGCTTACTTGATTGAAAATAGTTTATCTTCCCTTTGTTGGTAGTTAAAAGTAAAATGGGTAAGGTGGGAGGAAATCTATTTCTTAATATGCGACAATGCTTTGAGGTAAGAAAAGTTAAAGCATGTAACCTTGTTGCCAGCTACAGGAAGAAGTAACGCAGGCCAGAGAAACTCTGATACCAAGAGCAAATTTTGAAGCTGACTCTCAGCCTCAAAGCAACAGTTGCGAATAGTTCCAGAGACCTGCAAATATTGAACAAGTGTCAGAAGAACAAAGTTACGTTATGTGCAATAAAATTTGACTCGCATAGAGGCCCCCATGTTGGCTAAGCCTTTAGAAATAGTAACTGAAAACAAACATAATCAATGATACAGTTACCATAATCACATAAGCAATTCCATTAGGTGGAAAGTCACCAAGAACCAAACAATAGCAAGGATTAATTTATGGCAAACTCTTTTATGGCTAAATAGTTTTATTTATTAACTAATACTATTGTGAAATTAAACACAATATCACTGGAACGGATGCCGAAAACACAAGAATGTTTAGTGTTGGAATAATTATTAAATCTATGTAAGATAGTGTAATTATCATTAGGTCTAGAGTAGGGAGAAGTGTGTTGAGAACTTCTTCCAAGTGTACCTAGTTTTGTGTCTTGGAATCTAGGACAATCTTTTGATCTTTCATTATCCATTGTATTAACTCTTCATTATAAATAGAAGATCATTAGAGGTGTCCTTTAAGCCCTCCAAAATATTATTTCTCTCTATTTTTAATCTTAAGTTTGTATTAGAGTGGGTTGATCCCCCTCTACCTGTCTCTATCATCTCTGGAACTGTCTTTGCCACCGATCGTCAGCCATCGTAGTTTTTGTTGGCAACCATCGGATTTGGAGCGCCTCTTTGAACAACGGTCAACCCTGTCTGTACCAGAAGCTAGTTTTCCTCCACACACTCAACCTAAGTCTGCCGCGACTAGGCATGTAACACCCATGCGCTGCCTTCCACTTGTCGAAACTCTGTCGCACTATTGTCACTAGTCTCACCGAACCTTGCTATCTCCATTTTGGCTTCAAAATTTCATTCCAACGTGGTTCGAAGTCATCCTTGTTGGAAATTACCCTAGGGTTTTCGTCTGTCAATGCTGTTTTTTTCTCTCCTTGGTCAGAAATGGCTATTGGAAAGGTTGTTTTATTCTCTGGTAATCCCTCCATTACTTCCGAGAAGTTAAATGGAAAAAATTATCTCTCTTAGTTTGTAACTAGCGAAATGTGGTTACTTGGCCAAGGTCATCATGACCACCTTGAGAAAGATGGAAGCCATGTGTCTGCTGAAAAGGTTGAACAGTGGAAGCAAGTTGGTTTGTAGCTATAAGCGCAGTTGTGACAATATGTGGAGCAGAGACTTTTGATTTCTCTTAGAGCTTTTAAAACTTGTCACTCCTTTTGAAAAAAAGTTTAACATTTATACCAATGATATCCAATGTCTATATGATTCTACAAACAAGCTTTCATCTCTCAATCAGATTGACCATGATGTGGTATCCTTAATGACCGAAGTTCAATCTGCAGTTGAAAAACTAAAGATGTTCTTGGAAGTAGAAACTTTAGATGAAATCAAGAAGAAACTTAACAAATATTATATGGTGATAACCTTCGTGCCACCATTCATTTGACTCATCAAAGCAAGTTGAGTCCATATATGCCCTTGGTCCCTAGTTTTGAAGTCATTTAGGAGGTGTCCTAAGTTTTTCTCTTTCTTCAAACCCTAGGCTTTTATGTTTGTTGTGTTTTTGCAATGACATCATATTGATGCAATAAGAGTAGAGCAACCTCCTAGGTTTGTTACTTAGGAAGAGTGTGGTTGCACTACTCTCTCTATGGTCTAAAGAAATCTCCATATGCTTGGGTTGGAAAGTTCAACTACATTGTCCAATCATTTGGAATGAAACATAGTGAGGCAAACCATTTTGTTTTCTATTGTCACACCTCCCCATGTGCCTTGTTCTAAATTAAGGTTCTTACATCTATTGTCTCATTCGAGAAAGTTGTTCCAAGCTTGGTAAATATAATTTGTATGTTCTAACATGAGGGTGAGTGTTGGAATATGTATTAAATACAAGATAAAAAGTAGTGTGTTAAGAACCCTTTTCTACTATACTTATGATTTTTGCCTGGTTTCGTACCCATGAGTCTAGGGCACTCTATGAGTTGTACCTAGTTTTCTACCTAGGAGTCTAGTGCAATGTATTAGTTGTACCTAGTTTTGTATCTAGTAGTAGTCTAGGGTAGTCTTTTTGGTCTTTTGGTCTTTCATCTCCCATTGTATCTCATTTTCTATAATTATAAATAGAAGATCATAAAAGGGATTCTTTAAGGTTGATCCACTTCTCTTCCTTTTTAATCTTCACACTAATATTTGTTGTTTGTTGAGCATATTATGCCACTTGCTATAGCACCGCTATCGAACAACCCATTAATGTCAAGTCTCACGCTTGAGATGTATATACCTCCACGTAAGGAAGGTGTGTTGAAAGTCCCATATAGACTAGAAATAAAGCCGATTTAGAATATATAAGTGGATGCAAACCTCACCTTATAAACCGGTTTTGTGGGGTTAAGTTAAGCTTAAAGTCACTTCTTAACTTGGTATCAGAGTCATGGTTAGAGTGTGTCCTAACGAGATTTTTTGTTTGTTAGGCATATTATTTCATCTACTATCAGGCCGCTATTGTACCACCATAGGGATGGCAACAAGTCGGGTCGGATACGGATAGTGTCTACTCACAACCCATCCGCTCCCCGCACGGGTACTAGTTTCAAAAACCCTTGAATATTTTAAAACCCACAGATACCCGCAAATATTAAAAAAGATATATTTTATACACTTTTAAAACAAAATTTGAATAAAATTACAAAAAAATATATAAAATTTAATATGAATAAAATAAAATATAAATTAAAATTTAATTTTAATTAAATTTAATCTAATAAAATATAAATTAATTTTATTTTAAATTAAAATTAATTAAATAAAATATAAATTAAATTTTTATTTTTATTTTTTGTGGGTAACAGGTACCTACGGGTCAGGTAGTATAATATTCGCACTTGACCCGTTTATAAGCAGGTATTAAAATACCCACAACCCGCAGATAGGAAATTCCTGCAGATACCAACTACCGTTGCGGATTTTATCCGCAAGTATCTGCAGTGCGGATTTTTTTGTCATCCATAATCAAGTCTCACGCTCGAGATGTATATATTTCAACATTACAAGGATGTGTTAGAAGTCTTACATCTACTAAAGATACGGCCAATTTAGATATATAAGTGCGTGCAAACCTCACTTTACAAGTTGGTTTTGTGGGGTTGATTTAGGCTTAAAGTACACTTCTTAACCCATACAACAAGTCCTTCCTATACCAACAGTTGAGTTCAGTATTTTCAATCTCTGTCAATCTTAGTAGTAATTAAAGTCCTCCTAAACCATCATCTCTACCTGTTGATATCCTCCAACACAAGACCCCAATGACCAATTGCTCTTAGAAAAGGTACTCGTTTCACTCGAAACCCACATTCCATTTATAATTTTCATAGTTATCATAGATTGTCGCCTTCCTATTATTCCTTTCTATCCTCAGTGTCCTTTGTTACTATTCCTAAAAATATGAATAAAGCACTTGATCATCTTAGATGGTGACAAGCCACGATTATAGAAATACATACTTTTGACCAAAATCATACATGGGAGTTAGTACCCCTTCAACCAGGGAAAAGGCAGTTAGATGTCAATGGGTGTATGCCATTAAAGTCAGTCCTAATGGAGAAGTTGATCGACTCAAAGCCCAATTGATTGCAAAGGGGTACAAGCATGTGCATGGCCTTGATTATTGTGATACTTTTTCTCTTGTGGCCAAGATGACTACTATTTCTTTGCAATGCAGCAATCCGTCATTGGCCACTTCATCAATTGGATATCAAAAATGTCTTCGTCCATGGTGATCTTGAGGAAGAAGTTTACATGGAGCAACCTCATGCGTTTGTTGCCCACGGGGAGTCTGGTGTGATATGCAAATTGCTTCGCTCTTTATATGGCCTCAAGCAATCACTGCATGTTTGGTTTGAAAAATTCAGCTCAATTGTTCAAAAAATAGGGCTAGGACACAGTGAAGCAGATCATTCTGTCTTTTATTGTCATACCTCTCTAGGAAAATGTGCTTACTTAATAATATACGTTGATGATATAGTCATTACAAGAAATGATACTACTGGAATATCTCAATTGAAGGAGTGGCTTGTGCAAAGATTTTCAAATCAAGGATCTTGGGAGCCTTAAATACGTCTTGCATTGAAGTAGCTCAATCAAAAGACGAAGTTGTAATCTCTCAAAGGAAGTATGTTTTTATATCCTACAAGAAATAGGTATGATTGAATGTGAACTAGTAGATAGATACTTTGGACCCAAATCAAAATATTAACAGAAAAAGGTGAATTCTTCTCTAACCTAGACACATATAGGAGGCTAATTGAAAAATTGATTTACCTTACTATTACAAGGCCTGATCTATCTTTTGTCGTTGGAGTGATCAGTCAATTTAGGCAAGCTCCATGTCTTGGCCAATTGAATGTTATCATTAGCATTCTAAGTTACCTCAAAAAGGTTCCAAGGCAAGGTTTGTTATATGAGGATAGAGGAAACGTTCAGGTCTCTGGGTAATGGGTATTATGTTTTCCTTAGACAAAATATTATTTCCTGGAAAGGCAAGAAACAGAATATAGTAGCCCAATTGACTGTTGAAGCTGAATAAAGGGCAATGGCATCACTAATGTGTGAACATATGGGTGAAGCAACTCCTTCTAGAACTTAAATTCTATGAAATCCTGTGAAGATGTAATGCAATTTATGCGGGAATAGTTGTTGACAAAAAAAATATGTACTAAGTTTGATAGATCAAATGACTAACTTACTGATGTGTTGACCAAGTCTCTATGGGAACCTAGGATTCAGTTTATTTGTTTCTAAGCTTGGTACATACAATTTGTATGTTCCAGCTTGAAAAGGAATGTTGGAATAATTATTAAATCTATGTAAGCTAGTGTAATCATCATTAGGTCTAAAGTAAGGAGAAGTGTGTTGGGAACTTCTTCCAGGTGTACCTAGTCTTGTGCCTAGCAATCTAGGACAGTCTTTTGATTTTTCATAATCAATGTATCAGATCCTCTTCATTATAAAAAGAAGATCATTAGAGGGATCCTTTAAGCCCTCTAAATATTATTTCTCCCTGTTTTTAATCTTAAGTTTTACAACACCATACATAGAAAACAGAGGCTTCAAGAAAAAATTGAGCACTTAAAAAAGATTTAGTGTGGTTCATTTAGAGTATTAACAAATTCCAATATACGTTCAAAAACATTTCAGTACGAGATAACTTTCTCTCCCATAAAGAGTTACATAGAAAACTTGAGATTACAATCACTCACAAATAAAGAACGAATGATTTCTCTTTCACACTCATGAATTCTCTCTCACCAACACGTTTTAACATAAGATGTCTATCTATCCATCTATCTATATATATTCATATATATCCTATATAAAATAGTTGAAATAAACCTTGTGAATCAAAAATTTGGTGACTCGAGACGCACACTTCCCACACTAACTAACTAACTAACTAACTAGGAAGTGGGCTATCAGACAATACAAGCTGCAAGTCAACACAGCAAAAGTACATCAGACACTTACCACAAGACAATCCACACAGTACATGATACACAACTATAGATTTAATTTCTAAGCCATTAGAAGCAAATACCAAGTTTAAAAGTAACACCAGTCCATGTGCCAGTAATGTACGCCCCATCAGTAAAGAACTCATGGGAAGCAACTAAATCATCCATTGAGGCAGTAAAAACTTCTTTCAAAAGTAGTTTAAAAATCAGAACAGAACATTAAAATATCAAGTACATCCTAATTCAATTAAATGTAAAACTATTCAAAAGGCACCAAATACCCAAGGCTGGGAAGCAGTAATCATTTTGAGTGTATTTATTGAGCATACCCCTTTCTTTCTCAATGAACTGTTTGAATCAAACTGTCTGGTTATCTGCTTCAAGAGACCCCGTTTTGGATCAAGTAGAAGCTTCCTCCCTTCCCGCTGCTTTGAGATGTTAACAAGTATTGAACCAACATGTTCAAAAGCATCATCTGGTAAAAAAGAACACTTTCACTGTATCAGAATTACAATAACTGAAGAATTACCAACAATCACAACAGCCATCTAAAAGGTGCAGAAAAAAATTCAAAATAAATCTACAAAAAGGGAGCCAAGTTTTCTAGTTTCACTTCTCTCAAGCCGCTTAACAGCCAAATTTTGTGTCTCTATACTTGTTATCTAGTTTCTTAAAAAATTGAATTTTAAGTTTAACTTAACCTTACAAAATTGACTTACAATGTGAGATTATG
Organism: Vigna radiata var. radiata; assembly: GCF_000741045.1. Taxonomy (NCBI): domain Eukaryota; kingdom Viridiplantae; phylum Streptophyta; class Magnoliopsida; order Fabales; family Fabaceae; genus Vigna; species Vigna radiata. The sequence goes on along the minus strand of NC_028357.1, from coordinate 13,365,705 downwards.
TCCACCTACAACTTATATTTTAGGTCATATCTCTAGTCAATATGGGTTTCGCAACACACTTCCTCACATTGAGAACTGGACATTTTGAGTGTAGGAGAAACCCAATAGTAAGTGACATGCTAGGCTCAACAAATTTAATTATGATAGACTCTAAATACCTTTAATATCATAATAAGAAAGTAGACTTTAAGTCTAACTCAAACTCACAAAACCAACTTCATAAGGTAAGGTTTGCTTGCATTTATTTATATATTACAATTTGGTCATATTTTTAACTCATGTGAGATCTCCAACATAATTATTTGAAAAGAAACCACATCTTTGAATCTTAAGTCCTAATATAGGTGCCTCACCTCAGCCTACAAGGAAACTTCAGAACTCAATAAAGGATCCAACGAGCTTAAGATTAACTATCTATAGACACACATGGCATGAAAAAACTTCTCATAGAAAATATTAAGCATAATAGTTATCCTAAGTAGAAAGGGACTCACCGTCACTGTCATGGGTGGTTCTACAAAACGATCTAACAAGCTTCATAACATACAATCCACGCACTTTCTCATCTTCAATCTGTTAATCACAAGAAAATCACTGATTAACAGCAAAATACAACGGATCAAGTCTTGTTTTGATGAACTTCATCATAAATATTTTATAGGAGAAAAGAAGAAAAGGTGAAATAAATTGAACTCCTCTCATAAGCTAAAATCAACTTATGTCCTCCAAATTTCTGAGAAGTCAGATGAGACAACCTCTACAACAGTTAAAATGTATAATTGGTTTTCACTCACGGGAGAAGTAGAATTCATTTTTCTTCTCTTTTTTTCTACAGTAAAATCAGAGTAAGTTACCCAAAAACAACCTAACTTAAAAAAAGAACTACAATTTCATTTATCGTATCCTAACGTGACTGCGCTCCTTTCAAGACTTCAAATGCTCATAGCTTTTATGATGATCAGTCTGAAACGTAAACATTTTTTCCCATTTGAAAATTGTGTTCAGATAAATAAAAGCACGCACCTGAAGCACGGCAATGGCACCAGCATCGAGTTGAGTGAGGTTGACCAAAAGCATGACAAGCAATTGCGCAATACCGCACTCGGGCTTGTACAAAACATCCATCGTGGTTTTCACTAATCCCAATCGAACCATCGCTTCGGCGAGACTCGAATTCTGCGACAAATTCACCAGGGCCTCCGCCGCAGCCTCCGAAACCTCCTGAAACGGCACGCTGTATTTAAGTTACAAGAAACAAACCGAGCTAGCACAGGTAGCATAGCGCACGCGCCTTACCTTGGGAAGCGTTATGAGGCGAGACAACGCGGGTAGGAGGGAGTTTGAGTAATTTGCGAGGGACTGCAAGCCTTCGACGGAACCGGTTAAGCCGCGAACTATGTCGACGGCGGCTTTTGTGATCTGAGAGGAGAAACCATTACGCCATCACACATGAGAAACGGTAAATAGGAGTTTGGGAAGAAAGAGTGAAATCAAAGACAAGTGTGAGACGCTTTACCTGCGGCGAAGGAGAAGAGAGAAAGGAGATGAGTTCTTCCATCTCCGTCGCCATGGTTCGCCGCTCTGCTATTCTGTCGCCGCCGCCGCTGCCTTTGTTATAACAAGAACATTCCCTTCTACTTGCTTTATGTGTTTTTTTCAACTAAATCTGAGAGAAATTTTCAATTAAATATCCTCCTAACTAACAAGGTTTTTCTTTAAATTATATTTTCGTATATACATTTTACTTTTATAAAATAATTCATATTATTTATTTCATTGATTATAAAAAACAATAACTATCCAACTATCTATAATAAAATTTATGTTGTAAATACTTTTTAGTATATATATTTTATTATCATTTATATTTTATTATTCCAATAAAAAATTCAGTACTCTATTATACATTTTATATAATTTATTATCATATATATATATATATATATATATATGGGATAAATATGTTTTTGTTCTCCAACTATTAGCCGTTTTTGTGTTTAGTCCTTCTTTCAAACTATAGTACAATTTAGTCATTCAACTTTAGAAAACTCTGGTTTTAATCCTTTTTACCAAATTCTTTTAACTTTATTTGTTGTTTCAAACGTGTTTCTCAGTTAACATTGAAGCAAAAATGTGTCAAATAGTGTAAACAATCCAAATGCTATAATGTAACGTGTTTGAAACAACAAATAAAGTTTAAAAAATTTGGTAAAAAAAACTAAAACCATAATTTTCTAAAGTTGAATGACTAAATTGTATTATAGTTTGAAATAGAGACTAAACACAAAAACGGCCAATAGTTGGGGAACGAAAAACATATTTAACCCTATATATATATATATATATATATATATATATATATATATATATATTAATAAAAGATATATTTTATTATATTATTATAAAAATTAATACAAAAAAATGGAATACCAATAAATTAATAAAGGAGTTTTCTTTTTTCAGTATACAGTTTTTTTACAAATTTACCATTTATGTCATTCTAATACTTTTTTTTCACCCTAATAAACATAATTAACTAAAACATAATCAACTTTATTGGTTTTACTACCAATAAAAAAAATTGCCTACCACAAGAAATAATTGCCTTAATAAAAAATTACAAATACTTCTATTTTATCTGATTTTAACATTATAAAAGTTAGAAAAAAAAAATAGACATACAAAGTAGACACGTGCATTTCTATTTGTGATAGATAAAAGGATTAAAACAAGTTGTAATTAATTATCGTATAATTTTAATTTCTTCTGTTAAATATATTGTTTAATTTATATTTATTGCTGTTATTATCTTTATTATTTTTTATTTGTATTATGGATTTAGTTCATGTGTATTTAACATAAAGAGAAATTAATCACAAATATAACTTTTATTATATTCAACCCTTACTATTTTTTTTTCCTATTTTAGTTTTCAAATTTTTGATTCAGTATCTTCTATTATCTTTACATCTCAATATCTCTTGAACAATTAAAAAAGAAATAAAAGCATGTTCATTGAGACTTTTTGTATAAAAAAAATGTAATAACCTAGGAAAAGGATTAAGGGTTAATAGAGATATATTATACTAATAGAATCAAGGTTTTTTTTTTTTAAATATAAATAAAACTTTCAGACATAACTTAGTTCATTTTGCATAAACACTTTCTCTCTCTAAAAGCCAAATTCTTTTCTCTATGCTCTACCTTTTCTCTAGCAATATTCAAGATTGATCCGTCGACTTTTTGATTTGAAGCTACCTAGGCGATCAAGGCTTCAAGGGCGACATTCTCAACCGATCAAATTTTGTTTTCTTCAACAGGTAAGTGAAGCCCTTTTTCCGTTTACTCTAGGGCTATGAGCATGCAACAAATCTGGTTGCATGTAGCCCATTGCACTTTCCTTCAATTTCTAACTTCTATTAGATTCTAAAATCGTTATCCTATCATCAAATTGATGATCTATAGGAAACTCTAGTATTTTAGAGGTGCAAGCGTGTGGTTAGGGTCTTCGAGAACTTGGTTGTTCAATTAAGAGGTAAGGGAAGCTTGGCTTTTGATGTTGTTCATTAATATAGAGTGTGCATGAGCTAGGTCTTAATTAAATTTATGAATTAATGCATGTGTGAAACTGTGTTGAGATGTTGATATAGTTTGAACTAAAATTGAGTAAGGATGTATGTTAAGTTGTGTGCTCTTTGGTTTTTTTTTTTTTTTTAAATATGGAACTGTGAAAATGTGGTATTTGAGTTGGTATGAATGAGGAAAAATACTGAATTGAGTTGCTAAAATGATGTGAACTCTGTTGTGCAGATTGCTAGATAAAAATTAAAGTTAAATATGGTAGTTTAGGCTGGGTTGGAGGAAGTGGGGTAGTGAAATTGAGGGTCAGGGGTTTTGGGTAGGAATGGGCTATTGGGGCAGTCTTAGTAAGTGGAATAAGACTTGTTTGAGTGTTATGACAGCAAAATTCTGATGTATAACTGGTTGTTAGCCTTTTAGTGTGTTTTGTATGATTTTTGGTTCATTTTCAAGGGTTTTCAGTAGTAAGATTCTGAATTAAGTGGTATGGAATTAATGTGATGGTTTAGGGACTGTTGTTAGGTCTATTAACACTTGTTCAAGCTGTTAGTTGCAGAAAACTTGTGTTAAAAGGTATAAAATTAAGTTTAATACGGTTTGAGTAGTTTAAAGAAATTAAATTGAATTGAGGTAGCAAATCTGAGTTAGGAGAGTGTTTTTCAATGTAGCTTGGTGCATAGGAGATCTTAAGAGTCAATAGAATGTGGGGGGAAATTGTCCAAGTTGAGATGTAAAGTGTATCTATGAGAGGTTAGTTTCTGCTCTGCACCATTCCACAACCCATGGAAAAATCCACAATCTGCTTGTGGACTTCTCTGTTTTCAAATCCACAGTTCCAGAAGTAAATCCACAGGTTGTGGAAAAAGCCACAACTTAGTTGTTGAACTTACTGGTTTTCAATTTGTTTCTCTCGTGACAATTCCACTGGTTGTGGAAATGTTCACAACTATGCGTGGACCTCTCTGGTCTCAAGGTTTAGATCACCCTAGTTACTTTCATTGCTTATGTTTTAATTGAATTGTGACGCATTGTGAAATTGTTTTAATTGTTTATTTTCTGCGCCAACATCGCGAATCATGTCCTCCAATTTGTCTTCATCCTGTCGATCTTCTTCCATGGTGGAATCAGTAACATTTTCAGTTTGCGAGTTAGTCGGAAAGTACATTTCTTCGTCGTGCCATATCCATGTTGTATAACATCTTAGGAAACCATCACAATAAGATGTTCTCTAAATTGGGTTGCGTTCAACTTTCTCCCATTCAAACAATTCACACAAGGACATCTAAACTTCACTTCATCATCACTTCTCCCCTCATTACGTTGTGCAAATTGTATAAATTCCTCTACACCTCTCTCGTACTCAGCACTAATACGTGGTAAATTAATCNAATNTCGATCCATTCCTAAATTTTACAAAATTAAAATTATACAATGTTCTATATAAAATTATCAATTCAATCATACAATCAATTCAGTCATACAATCATACAATTAATAATCATTGAAATAATCAATTCAAACATTTTATCACAAATAATTACATATGAGAATTATCACAGTTTGTCTATAGGAATCATTCAATCACATAATTTTGATTTTATAATAAATCTACTAAAAAAGTTCATAGCATATTATTAAAATTAAATAAGTTTTCTGATAAAAAAAATTAAATACATTTTATCTACCTCTATTCCAATCCTTTCCCCTACAAGCTAACATACTTTGTCTCTTAATGATCAAAACATAGCAAACATTGAGCAAGGAGAAAATCACTAACAATTAATGAATGAAGTATAAATAATTCAGAACATATTCAAATACATGAAAGTTAAGAGACTACATCTTCCCCAACAACAAATGAGTTTAGTTCTGCACTATCATGGAGAACTTAGGTATACAATGGAATGAAAGTGAAATAAAAACCCTATAAAGTGAAGAGGAGAGCTCCTGCATCCAATTCTTCCTCCAAAGGGTCGAAAAGTGTGTTTTTGCGCTTCTGTCGTCAAAAGATACAAACCTTAGGGTGAGCAAGTCCTTAAATAAATCAAAAATAAAGTCAAAGGCCCATCACGCTGGTGCTCAATGCCCCTACTTAGGGCAACTGGGCGAGCTTGCGAGAGGAGTGGCGTTGAGGGTCCTGAAAAGGGAAAACAGGTGCTCTACGATACATGGAGTCTGATGCTCAGTGCCCCTTAGAGGACAAGCAAGCGTTGGTGTGAGCTACTTGGCGTTGTATTAAAACCAAAATATGTGAATACTTATTATAATGAATTAACTATTTATCTTTTTTTTTATAATAAGATTTTCTTATAAAGAACATTAACGGTAACATAGCCTCATAGATATATATGTCAACATTTTATATCTTTATAATTATTCATAGTATATTACAAAAAACAGACAAAGTTTTATACAATAGTAGAAGTTATATATCATAATACAAAATTATAAATATATTTAATATTTTCTAAGGATATTAAAACTAACTCGTCCATGAGTCAACATCCTAGAAAATATCTCTTGAAATTTTCTTGGACTACTCTTACTAAACAAGTTCTTCTTCTACTTGTATAGTAACATGTAAGAAAAAACATGAAAATGAGTGATGTCTTTGTAAGCCTTAAATATTAATTTTAATAAACTTAACATATCATGCAAATAATAAGAGCCAATAAGTATAAGACTCAATCTCATTTTATGACACATATGGATCTATATCCCTATTGATTCATTATAAACATCAAAATTTATATGGGAAATGATTAGGTAGTTAAATATTTCTTGTTAAAAACATATGTATAATCCTAATTATTTTTCTTAAGGATATAAGTCATTTATATACCCATAAAAGAAATATATATGTTGAAAGGGAGAGAATACTAATTAAGTTTTTTATGATGTTCGAGCTCAACTAACCATACTAATAGAGTTTCTTATGATGTTTGAACTTAGCTAAACAACTTGACAATTCAGAAACTAGACAAGTCAGAAACCCGACAGGTCAACAACTTGACAAGTTCGCAACCTGGCAAGTTTACAACCCGACAAGTCCACAACCCAGAAGGTTGGCAGCCTAAAAGGTTAGTAGGCTAACCTTAGCCTGACACTTGGAAGACCTAAATTAGTAAAGTAAGGTTGTAAGTCAAACCTGAAATCTTAGAATCAAATTAATCAAAGTACAATTAATTAAGAGCATCTTTGGTGTAAAAAAATATGTTTTAAAATGCATAATGGACATCTAAATTGTTTTAATTGATTAACAATGTATTGAGCTTCATGTTATCCACTTTCAATTTTGAAGAACCTGAAAAAGGAAAATAAATTCATTTGTCATAGCCAATCATTTGAATGAATATAAATATGTAATTTGAATTGTTCATTTAATTACCTTGTATGTCACTCCATAGTCAATCTTGAACACACATCAATGCCTCTAAAGTGTCTGGGTGTAATTTACTTCGATGTGGAGTAAGAAATCGACCACCATACTAAAAGAAGACTCAGAAGCAACTGTTGAGATAGGAATGGATAGAAAATCTCTTGCAATCATTTGTAAGACTAGATATTTTAATCCATTAGTCTTCCATCAAATTAAAATGTCAAATCCTTCATCTGAATCTGGTAGTGTCGGTTCCTCCAAGTAATAATCAAGTTCTAACTTATAATTTGTTGGTTCATTATTCTTTGCAATCTGATGTTTTGCAAAATCTCTCCTCCAAGCATCTTTTCTTCCATCAACAATTTGGCCTACATTTATGTTCATATTTTGACATGAAAAAACTGACTTCTTACCTTTCAAGTAATAATCAAGTTCTAACTTATAACTTCTAACTTATAACCATTCTTCACCAACCTCACATTAAACAAAATGCAAGTGCATGGTCCCTTTAGTTTGATCTATTGTCATAAGTTACAGGTCAAACAGAAGAACTAATGAAAAGTACTACCAGAAAAGTAACCAATATATTATGTGAGGAATAGATAAAGAGTTTTGAAATTATTGTAGGAATTTATAATTTCTAATATGCATGACATGACTGATTGATTGGTCCTTTTTCCTTTCCTATAATCTTAGACCATGACCACATCCAAAGTAATAAAGAAAACACAGAAGTCAAATGTAGTTAGCTCTCAATTAGTCTCAATCTAGCTCTTCTTCAGTCTCAAATCAACTAACGACCAACCAACCCCTCCCCTTATTTACCAATCTCTATGTATATATGCATGTCATATTCACACACATATCTCAATATCATCTACAAGATAAACATATCAAACTTTATTTGAAGAAGAATAGCTTCACCTAAAAGGTGTACGTAGATATACAAACACAAATGTTTGAATGTTTGACCAACACATAAACACACACACGAGTACAAACTTTTAACATAGTGAATCCAAGTGACAACAATCATGCATATATATATATATATATATATATATATATATATATATATATATATATATATATATATATATATATATATGATTCTGATGGATATGTCATACATTACAGTGACAACTATTCTACTCTATTCTTCGACATTTTTGGCCTCACACATAACTCGGAAACAGGGAAGAAGAGCCACTATGTTGATTGCAGGGAAGAAAATCATGCCTCCACGTTTTTAGTTTCGCAACTCTGACATATCCATCACTATAACAGGCACCACTAAAGAAAAAGAAAAATGTTTTCACACATATTTCCCTCAACTCTCCCCTTCCTTTTCATCACTCCCTCACACAAATGAAAATGAGAAATCTTCTGAGGAGTTTCATGCGAATCATGGCCTTCGCCCTTCAAGCATTCTTGGAGTAAGGATCATGTTTTTATAAAAAGGTTTGGCATTAACTTTTATGCAACAGTAGGGGTTTGCTTAATAGGAGAAAACAGGTGTGGAGTTTTTGCATATGGAAATATTGACATACAAAACAAATTCAGTTGTTATCTATCTGAAACACCAAATCCACATACCTAAATATGAACTTCGAGAGGTATAGGCCTCACACTTGGCTTGAAATTGAACAATCCAATTTCCTCAACGCCTCAGCTGGATCTAGTTCCTATTCGCACAAGATAACCAACAGCAAGTAACAACGTATAAGAAATGCAAAATCAGAGAAGAGAAGAGAAAATGGTTAATTTTGTTTTTGGATTCTAGCTTTTAGAGAAGAGGTTTTGGAGAACTTGACGGTAGTAGAGGATTTGCAAAATTAGCAGTTAGGATTTCAGAGGTTAGGGTTTGAAGAACTTTGACGGCAGAGAGAAAGTATACGAAAGTAAAAAAAAACTAACGGGGATAAAATTGTAATTTCATCTCTCAAACGTGTAGCGGGTACCTACGGGTACAGATAAGGTGATACCTGAACCGACCCATTAATAAGCGGGCATTAAAAAACCTGCTATCCGCTACCCACGAGTACTAAATACCCGTAGTGGATTTTACCAGCGGGTACTCGCGGGTACGGATTTTTCTGCCATCCCTAATTAACATACTTACACAATCAATTAAAACATAACAAAATTTCTAAAATTTAAATATGAATTATATTAACCGATTAGGATATTTTCATAATTGATTAATAATATCAAAAATATGTTTTCACTATGCCAAAAAAGGTTTTTTATGCCGATTAAAAAAAGCTTTTTATACCAATTTTCGAGCAGGTATAGGATATTTTACACCGGTTCTAGAACAAGTATAAAACACTTAACTTTTTATACCAGTTCTGTCTATAACAGGTATAGAAGTCTGCTATTTATGCTTGCTTTTATGTAACAAGTATAAAAAGTCCCAAATAAAAGAATATCACTTTTATACCTGTTGTGTTATAACCAGTGTAAAAAACAAGACTTTTTACACCTGGGCTTTAATCAGTATAAAAAGTGACTTTTTTTTTAGAATATTTGATTTGTATGTGGTACTATCCATATCCTGCATAAAATTCAATCCCAGAATACAGTCTAAATAATTAATAACGAGCAAAATAATCAATATTGTTTCTATTAATACATCAAAATGTAATATTTATTTATCAAAGTTTTTAAATATATTTACCTAATAGAGTTACTTAATATAGTTACACATAAAATAGTTTCTAGACTCAAAATGTAATATTGAAACATTTAATCATTTACAAATGATTAAAAAAAATACAGCTCCTTACTCCCAAACATTCATAGAAAGTGCATATTCAGAGGAAACCCGCCTGCTGGTTTGCCAAAAGTAATCTCTACACTCTTACATAAGTGCATCCAGCGGGTAGGATTTTGCACTTGGAATAATTATCTCCTTAAGTTTCTGATTAGGAGCACATAGACTGATACAAAACACAAAACAAAATTCACGTAATAGAAATATACACACATATATATGTTAATACCTCACGTCTAGCTTAGCATGAAAGTAAAATTAATGGCAAGTCAAAATTGTATTCATATTAAAGGTAATTACCTCACAGCTAAGGTAGATTGAAGTTTGTGAGAAGCAAGTTTGTTTATTGTATTTGGAACGCCCACAGTGGAGATGGTTATCATTCTTTGCCCAATTTTTACATCCTAAAAGAAACACAGCAAAGCATATATACAATAAAAACTTATTATAATAATTTATCACTATACAATGAAAAATAGAAACAGAAACAAAGGACAAATTTTATGCAGACAATGTAATTACTTGAAGTTTTGAAAAAGAGAGAAATGTATGCATATAACTTTGCACTTGTATTGAAGATGAATTACATATGCATTCACATGTGGCATAAAGTAAGTCTGGAAAGTCTTCATAAAAAATACGTTTCATTTCATAATTTAAGGTATAAAGACTTATTTTTAACGATTCAGGTTCATGCAGTTCAAAATTTACAATATTCTAGTGAATATAAAGATGCATGTGATTAGCTTTAATACATATTAAATCTAGATATAAGATCATGATCAACTCAGAAATGATAAAATTTGTAGTATTTTGAACAAGTGATGCTGACAGTGGTTAAATTTATCTCTTGTCTAACTTGGGTAGGGCTGATAAGCCAGCAAAAGTTACATCATTGCCTAATATGGTCCTCCAGTCAGAGGATTCATTAAGTATGTCTGTTGGACTTCTTAATTAAAGTTTTGCAGAAAAAATAATATATGTTGTAAATGACTTTCATTGCCACCAATAATTCAGAGTGAAGTAAGGAATTTAACTAATTATTTGAATTGTTAAGCTTAACTCTATTATTTACTTTATAATAATTTAAATATATCGTGCCCAGTTTGTCTTAAAGTGACTTTCAAGGTAAATATTTGTTTAAGATTTTCATACAAAGAACGAGAACAATAGTAATGGGAATGAACTTTTGCAGAGAAGAGAAAATAGCGTGGAAAAAAAGAAATTGAATATGTAAAATATTTCATACCTATTATAATATTTAACCGCATCATAATCTATACTTGTTATATATAGGGTTAACGGGGTATAAAAAAAATTTTCTATACCTATTTGATTGTAATCAGTGTAAAATATTTGTATTTTAGTATAATATTGTCACTGCACACCACTTTTTATATTTATTTTTATTATAACTGGTGTAAAAAAGTTTTTCATATTTACAAAACGATTACCTTACTATTTCATATCCAAGAGTTGATTCTATGAAAAGGAAGTGTTTTTGAATTATTGAGGAGAGTAAGAGCTAGTTCTTTAAGGAAATTCATCAAGAAGCCATTAAGATGAGTTTAATTTTATGGATTCTTGCTTGACAAATAATTGATTAGTAATATCTAAACTTCAGGTGTACACTTTCCCTTTACTTTTTATATTCTTCCATTTTTTATATTCTTTTCATTGTGTAAGTGATTATTTTAATGTAACTGTGTGAAGTATTATATTCAGAGATTAATTCTTGATATCTTAGGATCTAGGATTATTAAGCTGTGCTTGTAATTCTATGAATCTTGTGATTATAGTGGAAAATCTTCCAGGTTACTCTGAAGAAAACTAGACTTATGTTCAAGTTGAATAGAACCAATATAAAATTTATGTGTTCTTTCTTTTATCTTTCATCAATCTTATGTTTCTTTAATAGTTTGAAAAAGTTTAAAAACCAAATATCTCTACATTTGTTTTAAAAAGTTCAATGTTTTAAAAAAACTAATTCACTCTTTCTTGATTAGAAAATATTAGTTACAACTATTTTAAACAATATACTGGCTACTTAACTTTGACAATATTGAAAATTATAAAACAGTCTCAAGTTGACCTATAAATATCTAAGTAAGACAATATTATGAAGTATCAAAATATTAATTACTTGGTAAGTATTTCCATACACCATATTATGGTCCCTGATTTTCATTTCATAATGTACCAAATTGTGATTTTCCAAACACTCATTAACATGGTCTTAACTTATAAAAAAACCTAGGATTCTTCCTCAATTCATATGCTCTTTCACATTTTCAAAGATCACATAATGCAATGTCCATTAAATACGTCATATTTGTCTTAACTAAATAATATATGTAATTGCTAACAATATGCACACCATTCAAACATATATTAAAAGGAATACTTAAAAAAAAAGGATAAAAATAATAATAGATAATGTTTAAAACAATACAAAATAAGAAGAAATAAAATAAGAATTAAAATAATGATTGAAAATAAATAAATAGATATGAATCAATATATCCCAATCAAATAAATTACTATAAATAAACATGAATTGGAAAGAAAAGACAATAAATTATTATTTAAATAATAAGAAAATTAAAGAATAAAAAGATCTACACATACTGAAAGTAGTAAATTAAATTATATAAATACATATATTAGCTAAGAGAATTAATGTGTAATTAAAAATAAATTAAATGATATAAATATAAATTAATAAAGACAACTAATACATTGCAAAAAGTAAATTAAATAATATAATATAATTAATACAAAAATAATACGTAGCTAGAAATAACATAAATAACATAAATATAAACTAATAAAGAAGACTGGTGGTGGTGCATAATTAAAAATAACTTAAATGATACAAATATAATTAAATTGGTTTAATACCTATTTTGGTCCCTTTTTTAGGAAGGTTCGTTCAAAGTGGTCCCTCCTTCTTTCAAAAGTTCACTTAAGTCCTACCTTTTGCAAAAACTGTTCAAAGTGGTCCTTTTTGCTAACGGCGTTAATTCTGCTAACGACAGAACTGCCAGCTGGCTATTATGTGTTAAAAAATATTATTAATTGTGACGTGGAAATGTAATAAATTTAGGATTAAAATTAAAATTGAAATTGGGGTAATTAGGCAAACTGATTTTGGGGATCTTCTTCTCTTAAGAACTCCATTGATTTGTTAGTGGTGGATCCAAATCCTTTTGCACGATTATAATGGGTAGAACAAACACAAGTGATCTTCCTATCGCTGGCTGAGATGGTTCAAGTAAGCATGGAACAAAGTCTGAGACATTTACAACAAAGGGCTCTCGTCTGCCGCTGGAAAACTCTGCTTCTTTCTCAATTTTCTTCACCTTTTTTTTTTCTCTGCATTTGGGGTTTGTGAGGTAAATTTCCAGAGTAGAAAACGGAAAAAAAAGAAGGAATAATACATAGTGAAGTATGATGCTAGTCCAGGCCATTGTGGAGGTATCGAGTGACTGGTAATTATCAATAAACTAAGTTGTCAGTGGTAAAGGTCAAGATTTTGTAGTTGGTTTGTAAAGAAACTGCTGTATAAAATGACATACAAGTGGTAAAAAGCTCCTTGTCCAAATTAATTGCTGAAGGGTTGTCCGATTTTGTCAACAGTGGTTGTCCGATTTGCGATTTGGGAATTTAGGGTTTCTCTTCTCTGCAGGTTTGAAACGTGATGGAGAAAATGCGATCTGTGCGAACTAGTTGTCAACAGTGGTTATCCGATTTGGGGCCGGCCATGGTTGCACAATCGGAGGCGCAGGGAGCTGTCGTGGAGGCCGATTTGGCTCGCGTGGAGGAATTTGGTGCGAGACATTTTACTGGCGCGACCACCTTCAGCAAGAAGAAGATCCTAGTTTGCCTAATTACCAGATTACCCAAATTTTAATTTTAATTTTAACCCTAATTTTATTACATTTCCACGTCACAATTAATAATATTTTTTAACACATAATAGCCAGCTGGCAGTTTTGCCGTTAGCAGAATTAACGCCGTAAAAAGGACCACTTTGAATAATTTTTGCAAAAGGTAGGACTTAAGTGAACTTTTGAAAAAAGGAGGGATCACTCTGAACAAACCCTCCCAAAAAGAAGGGACCAAAATAGGTATTAAACCTTTAATAAACATGATGAATATGTAACTTTATGATAAATTAGATGACATAAACATAAATTAATAAAGAGGATCAATATATAACTAGAAATAAATTAAATTATATAAATATAAACAAATAAAAAAAACATTATTTTATAATTAGAGATAAATTAAATTATATAAATATAAATTATAAAGATAAATAATAATTGAAAATAATTTAGAATGTAAATATATAAAAAAATGATAAATTAAATAATAAATATATAAATAAAAAGAAATATTCAATGTATTAGTATAATAAATTAAATAATACAAAAATAAAACTAAAGGACGTAAAATAATATGTAGTTAAAAATAAAACAGACAAAACTCTATAAATATTAATATAAAAAGGCATTAACCCCACGTTTTCCTTTCCTTTAGTGGTCAAATTCTCGAGAAGATGATATGATTGTAGTACTTAAAAAAAGATAAAGAGAGAAAGACAGAGATAGTGTAGAAAGAGATAGAAATTTTCGAAAATAAATGGATGGAATATGGATATTTATAGAATGTCTTCTAAAATTATATTATATTATTCTCTTTTTATTAGGTGAGTGTCCTACACTTCTCTCTTACCCTTTTTTTTAATAATATAATATTATTATTTTATTTTATTTAATAATAAATTTTTTACTTTTAATTAATTGTTTTCAATTTTTAATTTATTTTTTGAATTGATTTATTTTATGATGTTCAAACATTTTTGGATAAAATACAAAAATTCAAATGAATTTGAACATAATATTTTCTAAAAGTTATATGAAAAGTAAAGATAAAATAACTAATATAATTATTTAAAAATACAAATATTACTAAATTTGTAATCGTTATCGCATAGTTGATTTATGTTTACTTGAATTTTTTTAATATAAATTACATTTTTAATAGGAATAAAGAAAGAAATACATGTAATGTCAATATATCTTATCCTTATCAATGTTTAAGCTCTTATTCACTTGAGTGGATTTGAAAGATAAATTGAATGGATTTGAGAGAATTTGAAGATGATTTTCTTTATTGTTTATTTGAGTGAATTTGGAGATAAACGAGAATGAATTTGGAAGTAAAGTGTGTGAGAATTAGTGTAGAATTTAATTTATGTAACAGATTAAAAAAATTTACTTCCAAATCCACTCTCACTTATCTCCAAATCTATTCAAATAAACAACAAAAAAATTTATCTTCAAATCTTCTCAAATCCTCTCAATTACTTTCCCCCAAATCCACTCAAGTAAACAAGACCTCAAGGAAAATTTTCTTTTGTCATGTTATTTTAAATATAGAAACATATACCTTTCCTTGTTATGTAATAAGAACATCTAGTGTCTAAGAACGAGCTTGACTCTTTACCTCTTTTATTAAAGCATATTTCATCTTTTACAGGTGCTATGAGACATATTTGCATGTTTTGCATCTCACTCAAAGTTTGAGTCTTACCATGTTGTTGGGAAACCTTATGTTCCTTTATCTTTTTCATTTTAACATCTGCTTGAATTTCTAAACATTAGAGATATTTTTTATCAGTTAAGCTTTCTAACTCAACCTCAGAGCTATCATTTTCCTCCTATAGAGCTTGCAGAGCTCTACTTTCCTTACATCTAAGTTGGGTTTGCTTTGAGGCAAATCTTATAAATGTACCTCATGTTATCTAGATTCCTTGGAGTTTATAAACTTCTTCATATCCCATGCTTCCTGGATGGATATCAGTGGTTTTGGGATCCCAAGCCTTTGGTATGCTGCTAAACAACTTTAGGTCAATATAAGCTTATCTTAAAGCTTTTAGTTCATTAAAAAGGACCTGCTTTCTTCCAAATGTGTCATTTGTAGTCTAACCATCCTTCAAGATAAAAGACTTATGCACTAACGAGTGAGGTGTGTTAGCAAAATGATGAAGATGAAGTTTTGATGATGTCCAAATCAAGTCAAGATATATCAAGATTCACGAAGATCCTTTGAAGACTTATTTTTTATTAAAAGCTTTTGTAATAATTGTAGTTTAAATGTTTAGGACTTAAATTTGTAGAAGGTTTTGATTCTTGTACCTTCATACTTTATATTTGCTGTTTAGAACAAAAAACGCACGGTTTTAATCGATTAAACCAAGTTATAATCGATTAAAACGTTACAAGTGCTGAAAACTCAACTGGCAAGGGAATAATCGATTAGTACCTTTTTTAATCGATTAGTCAATCGATTAATCCTTAGAATAATCGATTAAAACTAGTCGTTGGAGTTTTCTGGTTTTTGAAAACTAGCCGTTGTACTCATTTTAATCGATTAACATTAATATTAATCGATTAAAAGCGTTAAATGGTCAATTTCGTAGAATGAAAGAGTTTTTGCTTGAGTCTATAAATAGGCTCTCTTTATCCATCATCAATAACTCTTCCCTTGTGCTCAAGTACTCAAAACTCGTTGAGAATTATGTGCTCTTACTCAGCTAAGGAAACTCTTGTCTGTGGTGTTGGTGTATTGCTACTACGGTGACAGAGGAATAGTTGGTTCATCCTTGGTGCGTCTAAGGAGGTGTGTGGAAGAGGATCATCCTTCGTGAAGTATTCGGAGGAGGTGTCTCATCCTTTGTGAAGATTCAAAGGAGGTGCAGGTTCATCTCTTATGGTATCAAGAGAGGTGGTTTCTGAACTTTTACAAATTATTTCTTTGTGAATGTAGTTTGTAATTGTTTTGTGCTTAGTAAACTGTTTATCTTGATTTGAGATAAGTGACTAGATGTAGGATTGGTAAGATCCGAACCAGTATAAAAATCATCTGTGCAAATTTCTCTCAACCTTACTCTTGTTATTTATCTTTATTATTTGCGTAGTAAGATAAATTAAGTAGAAATTAAAAGGCACACGTTTATATTAAAACCCTTCTTGGTTTGTTATTCCACACTAACCATTCCGCTGCAGCCACTCTGACAAGATGGATGCAAGCATATATATATATATATATATATATATATATATATATATATATATATATATATATATATATATATATATATATATATATATATATAATGGCTAGTTTCATAAAAAATTATTATAATGACTAGTTTTTGTAATGAATACTTTAATAACAACTACTTAATTAGAAAAATAAAGTTACAATTGGTAAAGGACTAAATAAGTAAAGTTATAGACCAATTGAAATAGAATTTAAAAAACATCTAGTTTATTCACAAATAATATATTTGCAAGCAAATTATGGTCTATCATTTATTTTTCCATTGTTTCAAATTTATCCTTTGTGAGGACTTCATATGGTTTTATTGAAGTTGTTTTCTCTTTTGCTTAAGTTAATTTTTCATTATAGAACTTTTGTTTTTCACTTTTTTGGCCATATTACTCAACTTTTTTTTTGTTGGAAGATTTCTTTTGAAGCTTTTGCTTTGTTCTTTTTTTATTGGCCATATTATTGTTCTTTTTTTATTGTATTTGGTCCAACTCAACAAGACAATATGTTATTGGATCGTAATTTTCACAATTAATAAATGTAGTTATTTTAGAGTGTTACCAATGAGGAGTATTGGTATCTTAAAATTACTGTGAAGTTTTGACGATGATAAAAGCTGAAGAATTGAAGACTTTAAGTGCATATTTATTAAACGCATTTTGTAAAAACAATGTATAGGATAAATTGTAATGATGTAAAAACTCTTAGAAGTTTTCGTATTTAGTGAGTCATTGCGCAAATAATCGATTATCAAGTGTAATAATCGATTATCACGAGCTTGTTTGGAAATGAGTTGCTCGCACAAATAATCGATTATTGCACAAATAATCGATTATTCCTCAGGATAACCGATTATCACTTTTTTGAAAATCTCATAATGGACACAAATAATCAATTATCACTTATGATAATCGATTATATTTGGCAGTTGGGAGATGTCTTTTTAGTTTATGACCCTAGGCTAATAAATAGATTTTTCCATAGCTCTTAGAAAATAACTTTTCATTTTCAGAGTATTAGAGTTGTGTGCCTAAGGGAAGCTCTCTGTGAGTGAAAAGGGAATCTATGTCATTTGAGAATACAGTTTGTCCGAGGAAGTTCTCAAGTGATAATGTTTGCTCTTGTCAAGTTTTGTGAATAGGAGAAGCTTGCGCTTTGTGTGTTAAAGGTCAGGAGCGGTTCTCTTCAAGTTGGCAAAGCTGTTTTCTTCCGGTTCGTTTGTCGAAGGAAGATTCTTTCGTTCGTTTGTCGAACGAAAGATGTTCTTATTTCTCAATCTTTACTTCATATTATTGTAACTGTGAAACAATATTTTAGTGAAAAGGTTAATCACTTTTTACAGTGATTAACAACTACACGTAGAATCTTTTGATTTGAACCAGTATAAAAATCATCTGTGTGATTTTTCTCTTCCTTACACTCTTTTTAAACTTTTAACACACCATCTATTTGATAAAATTTTTACAAGAAATTTAAAACTGTTAAAGGAACCATTTTTTAAATTGAATGAACAAGCTCTCCGCTTTCAACAATTTGTATCGTACTCTGTGCTTTTATTTTCGCTGCACAAAATCGATACCGATTGTTTCAACATAGAGGGCATTAAGTATATCTAAGATTTGATTCATTTATCGGATTTGGAGAATTCCCTCTCTAAAGTCACATTTCTTTTTTTTAAAGTTCTATTCGTTTAAGATGATAATTTGGAATAGAGGGAATGAATGAATTTAAAGAGATTTGTGAGTGAATTTATCATTGTTTTTTTAAAGAGATTTGGAGGTGAGTAAAAGTGTATTTGGAAGTAAAATTTCTAAAAATTAAGGTAGGATTTGAGCGATGTGAGAGATAAAAATAATGGTTTAATTGGTAGAAATTAAAGATTACAAAATACCCTTAATTGTAAAAGTAATATAGAATGATAATTGTTAATATTATATAATTGTAAATATTATTATAAGGAGAGAAAAAAATAAAAATTAATTTTTAACATGAATTTTTTTTTTTATTTTATTATTATTATAATTATAATAAATAATTAGAGTTGTCAAAATAGGTTACAATCCGCGGGCCAACCCGACCCACCACGGGTTCGGATCGGATTGGATTGAAAAAAAAATGCATTTTTTTATGCGGCCCAATTTTTAACTCGGCTCATTTAAACATGACTTATCTGGATTGAACCCATGGTATGCCGGGTTGGCCCACCAACCCACCTAATTTTATTTTTATTAATTTATTATCTTATAAAATCTTAAAAAATACCATCCGACTCATTATACATTGACTGTATTGTACTTTTTTTTTATTATTTTTAATTGTCTTGAGTTTAACATCATTTTGAGAGTGACATTTATTTAGATTTGAATTACAAAAAATTAGTATTTTTTTATTTTAAAAAAATTGTAATTAAATGAGCTAGTGAGCCAACCTATATAACCCACCAACCTGTGACTTCTTACTACTAGATAATGCCCATAAATTTCATGATAGGTGCCTAAAGATTCATAGTGAACTTCGATAGGAACTTCTCTTGACGAAAGAATGTGTAGATCTAGTCGCCACCGGAGCCACAAAAGGACTATCGAAGGTTATTCTTTTTTGTTGATAAGCTCCAATTGTATCATAGGAATTACAAAAAAAAGGTTCTTTTTTTTTCGTATACTTATAGTTTTTCTATGGAATTATTTGATTTTTCCAATTTCTGCAATTACGTGCTCTAGTGGATCAGGTTCAAATTTTTCCGACTCACTAATAAATGAGTCGGATTGGATTGACTCACTAAGTGATCAACCTGTGGTGAGTCGGAATGTTTTGACAACACTAATAATAATGATAATAATAATAATAATAATAATTATATAATTATTATTAGTTGTTATTATTGTTGGTTGCATTAGTGGAACTGAATCCAAGCATTAGTGGAACTAAATCCATGAGCAGTAGAACGGAATACAACATCATGTACATTTCCTCTATGGAGTGGAACCAAATACTCCACAGTTGGACTGAATGCACTGCGTGAAGAACCGAATACATGTGCTCTTCAATCTCCTTCAAGTTCTCTTCTTCATCTTCAACATCTTCAACCTCTCTGCTCTTAATCTACAACTCCATTCTTGGCTTCATCTTCAACCAACTTGCAGAAAGAAGAAAATCCTCCATAGCTTGCATTTTAGACGTGGTATTTTATAAAAGGTTGAGGGCAAAGCTGAGATTTTACAGCAAATCGCTCCAAATCAGAGCCAATTCGTTGATTATCAAAAAAGTGAAAATCTTGCAAATTACCGCGAATCCATTCAACTATATGCTCAAACAAATATGAAACATCTCGCTAATTCATCATACCTTTTCTTCTTCAGCAATAAAATCATCTCACCCAAACACTGTGTAACTGGCTTATTAATTTTATTTTATTCCTAAGTCACATTCCTAACTCTTTAAGTTAATTATTTTCATGTTTACCTTATGCTATTATGTTCATTTGCAATTTTATTTTATCTATATGATCATTGTTTTATTTCATCCATTCTTTCTATTATTCTTGTGATTTTCTATTTATATATGTCAATTATGTCTTATAACTTCGTTTTGTTTAATGCTTTTTTAAACGCTTACCACTAAGACAAAAATTATAATTGATAGTATCAATATATATCTTTTTACCTAAGAATGTATCATCTTAATTGTCATTATTCAATGTGAATTAAACCATTTAGCCTTCACTATAATGTCGCCTACAACAAACCCTAATCGTTTTGGTTTGCAAAGCCATTGACTTATCTTACTACTAGCCCACCAACTGCCATATAATTTTATTACTTTTTATTTTATTTTTGAATATATATATATATATATATATATATATATATATATATATATATATATTGTAAATCTTTAATTGTTAATTAACATAATTATTACAGTCAATAATGATAACTTAATATGTAAGTATTAATAATTTATTAAATTGTAACACTTTACTTATTTTTTTCAAGCAACATGATAAAAAGTTTAATCTTTTAAATTATTATTTTTATTCAAAATTCAACTCCGATTCATAGGATAAACAAGACACTAAGATAAATTAAAACTACTACCAAATTAATAATATAGTGAGAAACTGATCATTCATATCCGACTTTGGCATCTTAAAAGTTAATTGTTAAATTCTTTAATGATGAAATTTAATGTTAAATTGATATTTTCTTAGAACATTTTTCATCTGGATGAAAAAAATCCACTTAGTTAGCGTTATATGACTGGAATAACATTTTTAAGAGAAAAAAAAATAATAAAACAAAATTCTAAAATATAAAAAGTTAAAACCTTATTGCTTATATTTAGGGAGCTTTCACATATTTGAAAGTTTCGACAATTTTAATAAATAAAAAATTGTAATGAGATGTTGGTGTCAATAATGAATTTTGTTTGTAAAATTTAATTCAAAGTACATTAATTTTCACATGTAAAATATACCTACCTTAGGCATCTCAAATGTAGTAATACTAGTATCAATCAATTCATTTAATTTGTTTAGCAAGTGTGAAACGACAATATGATGTGGAATCACGGGGTTCCAACGTAGTCTGAAAGTGAATTAGGGCAGAGATACCTACTCAATATATCTCAAATATGAATAAAAAAAAATCTCAATTATGAATAAAAAAACATCTCAATTAATAATTCAACATAAAAGCTATGTTGGATTAGTACACACGCGCAAGCGCAAATATACATTAACGCAATTTGGACAAAACAAGAACTGAGAACACAACCGGAAAAAACTTCATCGTATTACAGGCACATACCATAGTCCATATACATAGATAGAAAGAATTACCCACACATCCACGAAAAACGGTGCGTTACACTGTCGGTGTCAGAAGCTCTGAAACACACACAAAGTGCAAATAAACGATAAATGGAAACTTTGCAATAGCCAAAGTGCGGATCGTGATGTTTGATTCGTAAAGCGACACCCCATCACAACCCCACTTGCTTTTATGCTCCGGCGGTGCATCACCCTTAATAGATCCTCAGCGTCACCCAATCATTACGACTTGTTTCTCCCGGAAAGATCTCATCTTGGGAAGATTTTCTATGCTCTGCATTGTTAGTTTGGTTAATCCCTGTAAGTTGTGGCGTTCCATTTCTTCCTCAGAGCTTAAGTTTCGTTTTTTTTTTTTATTTACCATCTTTGTGTTTATCTCTCATTGGGAGAGAGTGGATGTATATTTATTTGTTTAATTTTCGGGTACAATTCTTTGCTCTTTGTGATATTTTAAAATTTCAATGGATAAATGGGAATTTTTGGGTGGTGATAGATCACTTTTGTTCTTTGATTTGATTTTGCAATAAGGTAGTGACATTTTAAGTGAATGCTTTCCCTCTCATTGCAGCTGGTTGGAGGGGCTAGAAGACTGGCTGAGAAAGTTTGAGCTTGACCTTGTCATGTTTTGTTTATATTATCACTCATTTCAATAGTGATTTTATAAACTGCAGCTTCTTGATTTCCCTTTGTCAATTATGTCATATTTGATGCCTGTATTAACATCTATATCTGTAACTATTTAAGCCTACGAGAATATATATTGGAAATGATATATTCTGCAGATGAATTGGTCTGTGTCTGAATTCTGGGACGTGCTTTGGAATGGCTCTGTATAGAACCAGTGGTGAATTGTTGACCGAGAGAAGGGGCATTATCGATGCAGTTTTCAATTCTTTTGAAAAAAGCGATCATGGCTCTAGAGGTTTACGTCGAGGTCGAAGATTTGGTCGGATTACCAAACACAAGCTTTCACGCTGGATTTTCCTTTTAACTGCACTCATTTCAATACTTCTAACAGTTTATGGTTTGAAAATGTTTTTTCAAGGTGAGGACAGAGACATGTGTCTTTTCTATTGATATTCAAATAGTTTGCAACTGTCTCTCCTTTGTCAGAGAAATTTTACATGCTGATTTTTCACTTTTTGTATTTCTTGACAATTTCATTACAGCTAAAATGGAATCCAAGTTCTCAACAATACCCCTTATCCTGCAAGAAGAACGTAACCAACAAGGAAATATTATGGTATCGGATGAGGCAAAGACACCTAAAGAAAATATTGTAGTATCTGATCATCTTGGAACGGTGCCTAAAGGGAAGCGCCGAAAGCGTAAGACTCATTACCCTGCTCCTCATTTATCTTAAAGTTACGTTTTATGAATTTAAAGTCAAATTTCAGTTCTAGCTCTTTGCTCCATTCCCTCCCATGTTTCTAAATGAAGATTTGTTGAGAAATCCTTCTTAGAAAAATCAGTAGTGAAACGATAGTTCAGAAACAACAGATAGCGGATGAATTTGCATATTTACAAGTAAACATCAAGACCAAATACGGATAGTGAAACATTTCTAGGCTAGCGGCATATATTATTTTGCTATCACCATCAAGCAAAATAGTTTCTTTGTGCCATGCGAATCATATTCATTTGACTGGCCGAACTTGATTACAAATCCGGTTGATGTTGTTGCTGTGACATTATGATAATTAGCATTTTCCAAATGATGTGTTATTGTACGTATGTTATTATGATAGTTATATTTAAATCTCAAATGCCAATGGTGTTGCTGAGTTAAAATGACAAAGGAAAATGCCTTTGGGATTTTTCACGGCAAGGTTACATCACTTGCTAATATTTGAATTTGGTCAAGTAAGTCATATGTTCCTCATTTTGCTGACTCTACTAGTAACTAAATTTTTGCCTCCAAATTCCTTGATTATCAATCCTTCAGATTTTCCTTGTGAAGTTGGATTTCTGGAATCGGTAGAAAGCCTTGTTGAACCCCAAAATTATGTGAGCTCCACATGGTTTTCTCTAGAGTATGTTGACCACGAAGAAAGAACTTCCAAAAATCATTTATTTGAACCTCGATTTGGAGGACATCAGACTCTAGAGGAAAGAGAAAAATCATTTTATGCAAAAAATCAGACACTTCATTGTGGTTTTGTCAAAGGGCCACCAGGACATCCAAGCACTGGATTTGATATAAACGAAAAAGATAAGGCATACATGTACAAATGTAAGGTTGCAGTTTCTTCATGCATTTTTGGAAGCTCTGATTTTCTCCGAAGGCCTACTAGTAGACTGGTAATTCTGCAAATTCTTTTAGAATACGTTTTTTGGTGTTGTGTAAATTATCCATGATAAAAATAAAACAGTATTTAGTCAAGATTTTCTTTGATCAAATGCTGAAATGTAGCCAAAAAAATCAAATTGTTAGTCTAATAAAGTGATGAAAGTTTTAATTATTGGAGCCACAAAAGTAATATGTATGTCAAAGATATTGAGTCACAATCAGATAATTTATGTTGCATGTGTGCTGTGTATCGGCCTCCCCCTGTCCTAGGTTTTGTAGAGTAGTAATAAGCAGTGCAACAAAACAACGTAATAAAGAATTGACAGACTTGGATCTCTCTCAAATGAGAAAGTTCGTTCCCCTAATTTTCCATTTGAGTCAAATCTATTGTATTAGATCGGTTTGGTTTTCTTAAAACATCTCCTTAGTTCATGGTGATAATGGAGTGTTATTAGTACAGTCTTTCCTTCAAATTAACATTTCTACAATATTTTCACTTTTTATTTCATTTGCTAGACTTTTTGCTATGAAGTAGTAGAACCCTGAAACTTAATTATCTACCTAAATTATGTGATTATAATATTTCATTTATAGATTAATCATTAATGCATACTGTCTTTGATTTATAAAGCATATGGTGAGAATGTTATATATGATTCTTTGCTGCAATGCAGATCAGTCAATATTCAAAGGACAATGTTTGTTTTGTTATGTTCTTGGATGATCAAACACTCTCCAAACTTTCATCAGAAGGAAACAGTCCTGATGAGACAGGTCACATTGGCTTGTGGAAAATTGTTGTTGTAAAAAACTTACCATATGAAGACATGAGGAGAACTGGCAAGGTGCCAAAATTTTTATCACATCGCCTCTTCCCAAATTCTAGGTAGTTCTAACAGTCCATTCAAGTATCCAACTGTTCTGGCTTCCTATTCCTCATTTTCATGTTATTTAAAAACCGTTGCTTGATAGGTATTCAATTTGGCTTGACAGCAAGATGCGACTCAACTCTGACCCTATGCTGATTATTGAATATTTTTTGTGGCGAAAGAAGGCAGAATATGCCATCTCAAATCACTATGATCGCCATAATGTTTGGGAGGAGGTACTCCAAAATAAGCGCTTAAATAAATACAACCATACAGCAATTGATGAACAGTTTAATTATTACCTTTCTGATGGCCTCCCCAAGGTTGACCCATCAAAGTCAAATGATCCTATTCCAAGTTGTGAGGCTCTTTTTATCTTTGTTTATTGTGAAATATCTGTTTCCTCTCCTTGTGCGTAATAAGATTCCAATTATTGAGTCTTTCACCATGCAGATGTTCCCGAGGGTTCCTTCATAATCAGGGCACATACACCTATGTCAAATTTATTTTCATGTCTTTGGTTCAATGAAGTTGATCGATTTACATCTCGTGATCAACTAAGCTTCGCTTATACTTATTTAAAACTCAGGAGAATGAATCCAGAGAGACCATTTCAGCTATATATGTT
Organism: Vigna radiata var. radiata; assembly: GCF_000741045.1. NCBI lineage: Eukaryota > Viridiplantae > Streptophyta > Magnoliopsida > Fabales > Fabaceae > Vigna > Vigna radiata. The sequence goes on along the minus strand of NC_028357.1, from coordinate 13,340,231 downwards.
CAAGGTGAATTTTTACAGGACATTTACTCACACTTACTCTGTGCATTGCCATATAAAGTGAGGGTTATTTCTATGACAATTTATAAAAAGTGTTTTCTGCATAAAACTTTCTGATTCTCTTAATTTTGACCCTTTACAAGTCGTAGGTTTTTGCAGCCTCGCATACCTAATGGTCATGTTCTATCCTGTTAATTCAGGAACACATTCTTCTTCTCCTTCCTCTCACTAGGAAAAATAAAAGGAGTGGAATTTTTATTTTTTAAATAACTAAGTTTTTGCTCTATGGTGTTGCTCGAAAGGCATTCATGTAGTAACTATCTGTGCAGGATTGTGAGCGCAGAGCATTAGTGAAGCTATTCCGGCACAGGTCACTTCCATCTCTACTAGAGACCGCTTGATCAGTTCCAGATCTTAAAGGTGCCTTTTGTTGCCGCATGATCATGTACTGTTCATTTTGATTATTTTGAGTGCCATCCTAAGAATATGATTCTATTATTCATCATATGGTATGACTAACTGTCTTATTTGATGAATAGTTCACTCTACTAAATAAGACTTGCAGAATTATCTAATCAATTTTGTAATGAGAGAATTCAAGGCATATGAACTTGTATGATTGTATCTGTTAGCTGAACTTTGGAACTTGAAGCATCGGCTGGAAGAGGGCAAACCAGTAGTGAACAAGTTCAAATTTTTTTGAGGGGAAAAAAAATCATCTGATGCTTGATACAATACATTTGAGAAATGGTTGAAAATTATGACCCTTTTTTCTTTTTCCACCCTCTCATGACCAGAGTGAAACTCAGAATCTTTCAATAAGTAGTGTTTATTTTGCACCTTCCTACTCTGTACACTCTTGATCTTCTTTCTTAAGGAAGCTTCCTCACAAGACATGTGTAATATGTGAAGGGATGCACACTACTCTAAGGGCAGAGGTCATTATATTTGATGACATCCCTTCCAGCTTGACTAGCCTGACAAGACATGTGATGTGTATTAAGCTGGAGCAAAGAGAGAGGCAAACTCATTACTTGCTGCACAGTGTATTCTTATTCTTCTTGGAGCCACGGCTGAAGAGTGATTGCAGGTGCATTTTATGGCCAAGGATTTTACTCCATTATGGGGTTCAGTGGAAGTTGTTTATGTGGGAAAGGCAAGTTGATCAAGGTTTTTGTTAGTTCAGCTTCCTCCTGTTTAGTGTCTAGTGTGGGGGATGAGGGTGATTTTGCTAACATGTAAGAATACTTTCTTTTTTCTATTTGTGTAAACATGCAACAGCTTCTCCTTCCTCTCCCAGTCATAAATACAGGTTATTGGGTACTAGTTGCTGGTCATAAAAACTGTAAATTTCCTTTCATTTTAGTAACATTTTTGGTGACAGATATCTTCTTTCTGTAATGTGTCTTCAAATCAAAATAAAAAAATAAAATAAAAGTTTAACTGTTTTTATGCTTGAATTGCATGTGATTGCTTAGAAAGCGACTTGAAGCTCTGATCTTGTTTTTTTATTTTATATTTAATATTTGCTTGAGTGGATGAGATATTGATTTCAAACTTTGTAGCTATTAGCAATATAACAGTTTAAATAAAATACAAAATAAACCATAAGTTTGATGCTTATAAAATTTCGAATATATTAATACGTCTCGGAAGATATTTCATATTATTTTTGTTGTTCAAAAGTTTAAAATATTGCTTAGGTCTTCGCGAGTAATATGGATAGAGAAGAGTAATGTTAATGATGATTTTAACACGTGAATTATGCAACTAATCGATTTTTAGTTATATATAATTCTGATCATGTTAAGAATATCACTCATGTAAGCGTTTCATAAAATATACTTAAAAGTTTTATAAGAAACTACAAAATATATTTAACTTTGAGACAAAAAAATAGTATAAATATTTTAGGGACGTATTTAATATTTTAAGATATTTAAACATAATTAACTGGAAAATATGCGTATTAATTATACTTAAATACAAATTTCAATAATATACATAAAATTATTTATAATAAGAATTTTATATGTTGAATAAAAAAATAAAACCGACTAATATTCTAAATCTTTTATTTAAAATAAATCAAATTTTTATGTATTAGTTTTTTCATGTTGAACCGATTTTTTAGTGGTTTGACACCAGTTCAATGGTGTTTTTGGACAACAATCAAATTGCATGAGCTTCTGGTCGGACAATATAATATAATATAATATAATATTATATTATATTATATTATATTATATTATATTATATTATATATATATATATATATATTATTTAAATTATATTATTTAAATTACTTATATTTTTCCTTTCTAAAATTTTAATCAATGTTTTGACATTTTTATTTTGATCATAGAAAGAGTAAAGTGATAATAATTTGTAGTGATGAACAAATGGAACTGAACTATACTGTACTACTAAAAACTATATTGAACTAAAAATTAATTTGTTTAAACTGAACTAAACTGTAAAATAGTTCAGACAAAAATTGAACTGAACTGTTTTTTGTTTTATCAAACTGAACTGAACTATACTAAATTGTAATAAACTTCAATATAAATTGAACTGAATTACTAACTGAATTGTAAAGTACACTAATTTTAAAATTTTATGAGATTTAACATAGTTTAAAAAGCAATGATAAAAAAACAATAAATTAGAAGCAAACAATCGTTTTAACATAGTTAGTTCTTAAAAAAATATTCGTGAAATTTTACAATCTATTAATCACAATAATTCTTTTTTTTTTTTAAATGTGAGTGAATTTAAGTTATAACGTTAATATGTACTCAAAGATAAAATATAATAAATTACTTAGCATAAAATTATTTAATTCACACTTTAGTACAACCACATCAAATAATTTTAGACAATAAAATCACGGTTTAGATAAAATTCCCACAATAACAACTTTATTTTTTAACTCACGGGTTAATACTAAATTTTCTTGCATAACTATAATTATTGTTTTAAGGGTTAAATATGTTTTTCGTCCCTTAAGTATCATACGATTTTGGTTTTAGTCCTTACTTAAAACTTTGATAGTTTTTAGTCGTCAGTTTTGAAACTCTTACCATTAGTCCTTAAAATTGGACGACGTTAACTTTTGTTCGATATGGCAAACGGCGACGCCACGTCTTATGCCAACTGTCGTGCCATGTTGATTATTTCATTTTCCAAGTTAAACATCAATCACCCTCTGCGACGACAATCACCTTTGATCTTTAGAAGGCTTCAGGAGGCCTTGGGAGAAGAAACATGAAACAACTTGCTAGAGAGAGCAATCGAGAAGAAGGATTAGGAGAAGATTTCTGGAGCTCCTCGTCTCCGATGTCAATACATTCATCTTGTTGTAGTAATCACCGGTGACACCAAGGAATAACCCAAGGACTCCAAGAGGTAACTTTGCTCACTCGTCTATGTTATGAAAGCTTGCTATATTGTATTGCATTTTTGAGCTTGATTTGCTCCGTTGAATATGATATTGTGGTGAACATTGTGTTTTTCTCCGACATCGTCCAATACATAAACACACAATTGCCTCCATCACACTAACCACCATTCCATCATTGTTGTACGACCTGCAACCAAAGCGAAGCCAAAATTTGAACAAGCACCTGAAGCGCAGAAAGATTCAAAAACAGAAACCCAATGGTTCGAAAACACAATCACGCCCTTTAGTAGTAACACCACCTTCTTCTTTTTCATAGCATTGTTATTTTTCACTCAAACATGTAAATAGATCAGAAACCCTCACACCCCAGATCACCCTAGATCACAAATCCCCCAAATTGATTACAGCTCTGTTCATTCTCAATCATGAAATCCTCTGCATCAAATGAAATCAATAGCTAAATGAAGATTCAATACATGTGTTTCATGTGCTTAAATCATAAAAGAGTACAAGAGAGATTATCTTCGCCCATTTTCCCCCATCAATCGTTTTTTATTATCCTGATTCCTCCATCCCGCTATGAGCACAAAATTGCAAAACCTAGCTTTTGTTTCTATACGCGTCGTCAGCTTTTGTGAGGAGAAGCCTCGGGTTGCGGTGGAGAGATTTAAGGCGGCGTCGGCTGCAGCTGACAGGCGGTGACCGTGGCCATGACTGGTGGTGTCCTGGTTTGCGACGTGCAACGATCGACATTGTTGTAGCGGCGAGGATGCAACGTGAAGGAGCGCGATGCTTTCTCTCTCGTGCGAAGAATATGGGAGAGGAGAGAACCTGGCGTCGTGGCCGACGACGACTACGACGGTGATGTCGACACCTTCCTGGTCACGGTGCTGTTGGAGGGCGTGGAGGGCGAGGGAGCAGAGATGGGAGGCTTCTGGGTGGATCGCCGTAGATGATGAAGTTAGGTTCAACTTGAAAAATGAAATAATCAACGTGGCACGACAACTGGCATAAGACGTGGCGTCGTCGTTTGCCACATCTAACAAAAGTTAACACCGTCTAATTTTAAGGACTAATAGTAAGAGTTTCAAAACTATGAGAACTAAAAACCATGAAAGTTTTAAATAGGAACTAAAACTCAAATCGTGTAATACTTAAGGGATGAAAAACATATTTAACCCTTATTTTAATTATCATCTTGGACATTTTTCAGAACAACTATTAGTCAAGGAAAATAATTTAGTTTAGAATTACCCATTACAAACTTGATAATTACAATTAATAGTTTTGTTAAACGTTGATATAAAATCTTAATTTCCTCGTAAATATCCAGAAAGGTACACGGACGTTTCCCGTTAGAAAGAAAAAAAAAAGATATATATATATATATATATATATATATATATATTAATTCTAAAGTCCGCATATATCTAATCTAAGTTTCTCTTCTTCTTTTTTTTTCGTTTTCTGTTCATAAAAATTAGTTAGAGAACAATGAAGGAATTACGCCATGTCATTTGTTGAAAACCTTGTAAAGCAACTAATTAAATAGATAAGTAATTTATGGTGTATTAATTTGGAATAAACATCACAAATAAATATGTTATCAGATATCAGCTCATTAAGAAGAAGGGGCTTAAACACAAAGCTCTAATTGTAAACACAATACAGTTAATTATAGTTAACTGAACCAGAAATTTTTTAAGTTCAGTTTTTAAAAACTGAATTATAAAACAATATATTTAAGTTTAGTTTTTAAAAACTAAATTATAAAATAATATAGTTAAATTATAGTAAAAATAAATAAGTTTTTTTTAGTATAATATAGTATAATTAACTATAGTATAATATAGATCAGTTATTTTTATCTGGCTCTAATAATTTGGATGCACATGTTAAAATGTTAATTATAAATTTGTATTTTACTTAGGGTGTGTTTTAACCCTAAAAACTTGTCAAATGAGTTTAACATACGCCAAAATTGATTTAATTTATTTCTAAAGAAGATTTATATTAAAATGTATCATAATTTTATTTAAAATTTAATTTGAGTTTTTTTTTATGTAAAATTATTTATTAAATTGTTATAATTATTTTAATTTAATATTTTTTAATAGATAATAAGATCAATTTATTTAATTTTGTTGTGATATGGTTGATTTCAAATAAATTTTTATTATTTTTATATTTGAAAATCCTTTCTACTAAGCATTAGTAAAAATTTGAGATTTTAACATGCATTATATGCTTCGGTTTTAGTAAAACCAAAGCATACCAAAACATGGTGGCATTTCTGCAGTTATTGCAAACTTATATGTCTCGGTTCAAAGGGAACCAAAGCATAAGGGGGATATTGCCTCGAGTGTCAAGGGAACCGAGACATATAACCCTGCAGAAATCTCTCCAAGTTAGACTTTTCATCTGACAAACCTTTTGAAAATGGGCTATTGCCTCGGTTGTAGGGGGAACCGAGACATATAACCCTCCCCAGATCCCCTCTCTCTTCTGCAAGTCAAACTTTTTATCTGACAAACTTTTAAAAAATGGGCTATTGCCTCGGTTAGTCAGGGAACAGAGGTAGTAGGCCCTGCCACACCTGCAACCTCAACACTTGAACGTTCTATATATGTTTTGTCAATTAATACTGTCTTAATTCGTCAGAGAACTGTTAAGTCCCTGACAAGTGTACCAGATCGTTATCAAGTAATATAAACGGGTAAGTTCGAGTATCGTTTTCCCAAATGACTCTTAGGCCTTAACTTTCATGTAACCTAATTGCGTAAGACTTGAGAAGAGAATAAATTTGGTGGTTATATGCAAAGAACAAAAATAAACATGCAATGCAGTTGATTCAATTGGTTTTGAGAAAATATGAATGAATGATGTTGTTGGGGTTTACAATTTCATCTTATCCACTCTCATATATCTATTCTTCTTATTTACTTCACTTATTTATCTAATTGCCATGCACACTTTCTTATTTACCCTTAACCCAATCCCTTGGTGAAAAGAGCCTATTATTAATTACCGGCTTGCTATCCCTAGCCTCCCCTAGTAACCAATAATGCAATGCGTTTGGAAGCAAATACAATTGACCGTCCTACCCTTATCCCTAGGCGATATTGGCATAATCAAGGAATTTCCCACCAGTTCATGACATTACCGTATGTCCCCATATCGATAAAGACAAACATCTTTTACTGAATGAGTTAAACAATAAAAGCATTGAGCACAGATGAGAACCCAACAATTGATAAATAAGTATATGACAATCATATGAAATAAATAAGAATTTGAATATATGAGAGATTCAAAAGATTACCAACAGCAAAGGGTTTAGTTCGCCATAATCACGGTGAAACTAGATGATAATAATGAAAGAATGGAAGAAATAACCCTAAACTTGGTTGAATGGAGCCTAAGCATCCAAGGAACCTCCTCCAAGGTGTGGAATAGCTCTAGACGTTTCTCTCTGCCAAAAGAATCCTCTTCTAATTCGCACTGGGGCTATATATAAGCCCAAAAAGATAACAGATAGATTACAGAAAGATTTACAGAATCTAGCTAATAAAACAGACAACCGCCAAGGCGCCAAAATTCACCGCTCAATGGTTTGCCTCTTGCCGCTTTAACCGCTCAGTGGTCAATTTTGCCGCTGAGCGGTTTCCCTCTAATCGCTCTGAGCGCTCAGCGGACCATTATGGCGCTCAGCGGCTTGCTTGACCCTTCTTTTCATCATTTTTCTCCTTCTTTCATGGGTCTAAGTCCACCTTACTTCACTTCCATCTTTAATTCATCTAAAAACCCTGCAAAACAATTCAAAACAAGCATAATATCGCTAAAACCAACTTTTGACTCTCAAAAGACACAACTAAGTGTTTTACTTGATTTAAAGCTCATTCTAAGCCATAAAGGGTGTGTTTTACTATCAAATTTAAGTTTGAAAATAATGGTTTTTAGACCGTTATCACAACCCTAAACTTAGAACTTTGCTTGTCCTCAAGCAAACAAGACAAAACTTGGCTTTCCGCTTTTTCATCAAATAATTCATACTTTTCAAAACTCCTTTTTCCTCATGACAAGTTGTTATACAATTCAAATTTTAGTGGAATCAGAGATGCATACATGCTTTCAATCCAGCTTAATTCACATATTCAATCTATTTCCAACAGATGTTTCATTCATGAATAATTAATCAACTAAACATAGATGTAAACATGGATTTAACAATTCTTACCAAGCAAGTGTTTCACTCAATCACTCAAGTGTTTAAGGAGGTCACTCTACTCTCTACTGTTCACATGTCACATAAAACAATATTGTCATTCATCTCAAACAATCAAAATCTTCACATGCATATGTCATCACAAGGACTTTTTCCAAGGCTTGTATTGTGGCTGGGCTATCAAGAAAATTGGTTTTTCTGGAATACAAAATCATTGAGTTAAGAGAGTTTAAATCATTATTTAAGAGTTCAAGCACACTCTCTTTTTAACCAATCTCACTCATTCCCAACTTTTTCCCTTTTTCCTTTTACATTTTTCATTGAGTTCACTTTACATGCTTTTCTCTTTTCTTCTTTTTTTTTCCTTTCTCATGCATTTTTCTTTTTCATCTTTTGAACTCAATGCTTTTGCTTTTGCCTTTTACTTTCGCCATATAACCCCAAACTTGAATCTTTTTATCACATACAATTATTCTCAACCCTAACTCAAGGTAAATCACTTCAAATAAGGGTCTTCATACTATTTATGGTCAAGGTTCAAAAAGGTATATCATTTAAAATCCTTTGGGTGAAAATTTGGCTAAGTAAGAGCTTTCCAAACATGGCCTCGATCATATGACATACACATGCAATTCAATCAATTATCAAGATTAAGTCAATACCATTCATGATTCTCTGTAAACAGTGCACACAATAATAAAACTCTGAAGCTCAATACCTCACATAATCAGGCGTTCTCACTTCTCACATGAATCCTGCTTAGCATCAAAATCACAATCATGAATCACTTACTCATCTGTTCACACAGCTAGTGAACCATCAACCTAGATATCAACATTCACACATTCTCAATCATCATCCACAGTCAATCATCAATAGTAAGTAACTCATCATGCAATAAAATTGAACCATCATTAGAATCAGTGGACAAGCCAAGCATAGACTCAAACATAAATGTAACCTATACTACTAATTCAAAGTACAAAGAACCTGGGTTGCCTCCGAAAAGCGCTTGTTTAACGTCACGAGCCTGACCCAAACCTGTTTAGCACTCTCCAGTAAGTGCTTATCCTTCCAACACCCTTCAGTAGATGTACTTACCTTGTATCCTTCAGTAGATACTTAAAAATTTAGCATCCCTAAGTAGATACCACCCAAAAAGTGTTCAAAGATTCAATAAAGTATACGTACAAAATCAAATACCCTAAAACTACAAATGTTTATACAAAGTGGGATTTAGATATAATCAATTCATTCCATCCCGGTTGGGATCTTCATCAACCCAACTCATCACTTGCTTTCTATCCACTCTCTTTATGGCTCTTGTGAAGGGTTTCCTGATTTCCAACTTGCCATCTTCTCGACTCTTAATAACAAGCCACTTCTTGTTCTTGAATCTCACTTGTGCTTCTATTGGAAGTGGTGTATATTCAATGTGGATAGTGCCTCCTTTGTCAACCTCCTCATCTTTAGGTACTTGCAAAACATTACAACTATTAGAATTAGTACCTATTTTGTTGTCCTCTGATGCAGCTTCTCTTCTTGACTTCTTATGTCTGTCCCTCTCCTTTATTTTCACTTTCCTTCCTTTGGAGAAATTATACATTAACACATATTCTTGATCTTTCAAAGTTATTATTCCATCATGGATACGCATTGCCATTCCAGAAGTCCTCATAAAAGGTGTTCCTAAAATTAATGGAATCCTTCCTTCATTCTCCATATCCACGACTACAAAATCAATCAAGAATTCCAACTTCTCAATATGAACAATTGCATCCTCCACCTTACCAGCTGTTTTCTTAACAGAACCATCTGCAATTGTTATAGTAGTGTTGACTGGTTTTAGCACTAACCTTTTAATTTTGTTCAAGTAACTTAAGGACATTAAATTTATGCTAGACCTAGAGTCGATCATTGCTCTTCCTATATCCACATCATTTATCACGCAAGGAAGAGTTAACAATCCTGGATCCTTCATTTTGGGTGGATGATGTTCCTTTCTTGGCTGCACAAGTACTTCTTGTTCTTCTTCTTCCGCATCTAGGTTTATCACTTCTCCAAGGTAATAATTAATTTTCTTTGAATAAACAGGAATTTGAGGATGACTTTCTTCTCTCGGAACCATAGTCACATGCTAAATATTTCTCTCATCTGCCCATTGTGACTATCTCTTCTTTTCTCAACTTCTTCCAATCCCTCTTCTTCTTTCTCTTCTTCACCAAGCTCGTCTTTCTCACTTACCTCTTCTTCATCACTACTAATCTGATACGCGGGGCCCAAGCCCACTTTCTTTAGTTAGTATATTTTTGATGTATTTTGTATTGTGTTAGGCATGTAGGACCTTTAGTCCTATAAATAGTCATGCCTACCTTATTGTATTTCACTTTTGAGCTTAATGAGAATAAACTTTTCTAATTCAGAAAATTATTCTCTCTTGAAAGTCATTGGCTAGAGAGTCCAAAGACCTCTAGCCTCCTTCCAAAGNACACTTCATTATTTTCCAATTTCCAAATTAACCATTGTGCTCTCTCTCACTCCTCCACGTGAANTCCTTTCCACCAACCTGTATCTGACTCGTGGCTTCCATCTACGTTGCCAGCAGCCACGCGTCTCGTCAGATCTGCATCCTCAGAAACCACATCTTCACATCTCACGGTTTCATTTCTATTGCNTCATTCACATATCATCTTCGTATCTCTCTTAAAGCTGCAGAACCTAGGGTTCCTTTTCGAGAGCTTCCTCTGTCAATCTTTCCTCACCAGGTAATCACTATTTTCCTCCGATCATCTCGAACCNCCGGTTGTTTCTCCGGCTTACATCTCTTTGACCGATCAAAACCCCGAATCCTTCCTTCCATCGATTCAATCGGTGAAACCTCTCGTTTCACCGTTCAAATAGTTTTCCTCCGATTATTTCGACCTTCCACCGATTAAATCCTCTTTTTACACGAACCCTAGCCTTTTCCACCGGTTAAACCATCATAAACCTTAGGTTTTCTCCGATTCCGACCTTCCGCTGCGTCCATTGTCCGTTCAACCGTCGATCCGTGTCAGTTTCTTCAGCTCGTCGCTGATCTACCTCAGAGCCGAGCGTATCATAATCTCAATTACTTCTTCCTCTGCTTTTCTTTTCTCCCTTACTACAACAACACGACATTCCTCCTTAGGATTAACATCAGTATTAACCCTAGATTGATTCTTCTCTGTGCTTTCAATCCTCTTTGACAATTGACCAAGTTGCATCTCTAATAATCTAAAAGTAGGTTGATCACTTGAATGTTGAGAATGATAATCTTTCACAAATTTGTCAAATCTATTAGAAAAGTCTCTAACATTCTCTGTCAATTGATTTATTTGCTGCCACAAAGGAGAAGGTTGCTACTGCCTGAAGCCTCCTTGTTGCCCTGATGGGTTGTTCTGTTGTTGGCCAATACTTGGATGATTCTTCACACCCTGGCTAGGATTGCCTTGGTTGAAATTCCTTTTCCTATATTGGTATTGGTTCCCCATATAGTTAGCTTCCTGCTGCATCTCCTCAGGTATAGCACATTGACCATTAATATGGTCTCCACCACAAAGATCACATAGTTGCTGTTCTTGAGAGACATTACGAAGCTCCTTTGGAAGTTGTGAAAGGATCTTTGACAATGTATCTAGCTTCTGGGTCAAAAGATGATTTTGAGCTAGCATTGCATCATTTGCAGGTAAGTGCAAGACTCCTCTCTATTGTGTCGGTACGCCCCTTTCACTATACGCTTCTTGACATTAGCTGTCATTCTTTCTATCAAGTCATAGGCTTCATCCTCAGTCTTCTGTTTGATATCACCTCCAGCTGAGGCGTCCAACATCATCTTAGACTGCATATTCAGTCCACCAAGGTAGGCAAGAACAATGGTTGTCTTGTCAAATCTATGAACTGGTGTTTTTCTCAGTAATCCTTTGAATCGCTCCCATGCTTGACTTAGAGTTTCTTCCATGCCTTGCTTGAATGATGAGATCTCCAGTTTTCCCTGAGTAACTTTAGACTGTGGAAAATATTTGTTGACAAATGTTCTAGCCACAACTTCCCATGTTGTAAATGTTCCTTCAGGAAAGGAATTGAGCCACGTCTTAGCATTGCCTTCCAATGAGAACGGGAACAAATTAAGCCTTACTCTTTCATTTGATACACCTGTCATCTTCACTGTGTTGCATATTTCACTAAATGCTGTCAAATGGTCATAGGGATTCTCATTTGACAGGCCATGAAACTGTTTGCTCTGCACCAGGTGTATAAGTGTTGGATTCATCACCATGTTGGTCGTTTGATCTGTAGGCATAACTATGCTGCTAAAATGGAAAGAGCCAACCATATCTGATTGGTCTGCACGAGTGCGTCTTGGAGGAGTTCTTTTAGCCATCTCCTCTGTTCTTCTATCTGGTGAAAGTGATAGTAATCTATCAGGTGAAGGAAACAAATCCCTAGATGGGCGTCTGACTCTCCTTCTCCCTCTTGCTTCGCTTAAGCCTTCAAGAAGAGGTTGCGTATTTTTCTTGCTTCTAGTATGTCTAGTCTCCTGTTGCATGCACAAGAAACACAAACCCTAGTAGCAGTTTTTTATATTTTAAAAAAAATAAAAATAAAAAAATAAAAAGATAAAAAGATAAAAAGATATATACAATCAAATCAAAATTAATCAGTTTACACTACTAGATAAGTTAAACCACGAGTCCCCGACAACGGCGCAAAAAACTTGTTAAGTCCCTGGCAAGTGTACCAGATCGTTATCAAGTAATATAAACGGGTAAGTCCGAGTATCGTTTTCCCAAAGGACTCTTAGGCCTTAACTTTCATGTAACCTAATTGCGTAAGACTTGAGAAGAGAATAAATTTGGTGGTTATATGCAAAGAACAAAAATAAACATGCAATGCAGTTGATTCAATTGGTTTTGAGAAANTATGAATGAATGNTGTTGTTGGGGTTTACAATTTCATCTTATCCACTCTCATATATNTATTCTTCTTATTTACTTCACTTATTTATCTAATTGCCATGCACACTTTCTTATTTACCCTTAACCCAATCCCTTGGTGAAAAGAGCCTATTATTAATTACCGACTTGCTATCCCTAGCCTCCCCTAGTAACCAATAATGCAATGCGTTCGGAAGCAAATACAATTGACCGTCCTACCCCTATCCCTAGGCGATATTGGCATAATCAAAGAATTTCCCACCAGTTCATTACATTACCGTATGTCCCCATATCGATAAACACAAACATCTTTTACTGAATGAGTTAAACAATAAAAGCATTGAGCACAGATGAGAACCCAACAATTGATAAATAAGTATATGATAATCATATGAAATAAATAAGAATTTGAATATATGAGAGATTCAAAAGATTACATTGTTCCCCAACAACAAAGGGTTTAGTTCACCATAATCATGGTAAAACTAGATGATAATAATGAAAGAATGGAAGAAATAACCCTAAACTTGGTTGAATGGAGCCTAAGCATCCAAGGAACCTCCTCCAAGGTGTGGAATAGCTCTGGACGTTTCTCTCTACCAAAAGAAACCTCTTCTAATTCGCATTGGGGCTATATATAAGCCCCAAAAGATAACAGATAGATTACAAAAAGATTTATAGAATCTAGCTAAAAAAACAGACAACCACCTAGGCGCCGAAATTCACCGCTTAGCGGTTTGCCTCTTGCCGCTTTAACCGCTCAGCGGTCAATTTTGCCGCTGAGCGGTTTCCCTCTAATCACTCTGAGTGCTCAACGGACCATTCTAGCGCTCAGTGGCTTGCTTGACCCTTCTTTTCATCATTTTTCTCCTTCTTTCATGGGTCTAAGTCCACCTTACTTCACTTNCATNTTTANTTCATCNAAAAACCCTGCAAAACAATGCAAAACAAGCATAATATCGCTAAAACCAACTTTTGACTCTCACAAGACACAACTAAGTGTTTTACTTGATTTAAAGCTCATTCTAAGCCATAAAGGGTGTGTTTTACTATCAAATTTAAGTATTAAAGTAACGGTTTTTAGATCGTTATCAAGAACCGAGGTAAAATAGGCTACCAAATTCATTTAATCTGAGTTGATACTGCATCGGTTGTGTGAGAACTGATGCTGTATGGTGTTTATGCCTCGGGTTGGAGGCTAACTGAGGCGTATAATGCGTTATTGCTTTGGGTAAGTAGATGAACCGAGGTAATATGGTTTTCTGATCTTATAAAACATAGAACACTTTTCTTTCTTCTTCCTCTTCACGTAAACTCTGCTTCCTCTCTATGAACACCACAATGCTTCTTCTTCTCCATCGACGCGTCGCGTCACGCCGTGTCTCTACCTCCCTCTCTCACACCTCGTCGTGCTGCGCCTCTTCTGTCAACATCTTCGTTGTCGCGCCGCACCTCCGCCTCCCTCGCAACGCCTCTGCCTCCCTCGCAGTGCCTCTGCCTTCATCGTCGTGCCTCCTCTCTCACATGGCAGCCACGATTCTCCTCTCTTCACGTGGTAAGTTCTCTTTGCTTGCACATTTTTTTTTTTTGTTTTTCATTTTCAGATTGATGGAAATAACAATGATAGTATTTATTGATGATAATCCATGCAAGGGGAGATAGAGGGTTCAACCCTATGAATTAAGGATATTAAAATTAAGTGAATAGAATTTCGAAGATAAGGATATAGAAATTAGGGATATAGAAATTAGAGAAATAGAAATTAGGGATATAGAAATTAGAGAAATGGAAATTAGAGATATAGAAATTAGAGATATAGAATTAGGGGAATATATTCTCGGTTTATATTTTTTTAATTAAAGTATGAAAATTAGAGAATAATATTTTGAATTGTTTGTATTACATTGGTTGATATGGTGATAAAATAAACTTTAAAGAGGTTAGGAATCATGAGATTAATTAATGTGTTGTTTGTTTTTGTCTAGATATTATATTTTTGTGGTGAGGGATATTTTTTATTGTTGACCGGTTTTCACACTCCCATATTTTTATTCTTAATTTTTTACTTTTAATATAAACATGTAATTATTTATTTGCTTGAATATATTGTTTGGTTGAATATTTTGTTTGTTTCAATATATTGTATGTTGTATATGTAATTATTTATTTGGTTGAATATATGTTAAAACAACTTGTACTAAAATTATTAAAATTACTTAATAAATTATATATGCATTTGAAAACGAATTTATTCTTTTTATATAACTAAAAATGTTAATTGGTTTATGATTTTCCAATCCTATAATTTTTTAAGTTATTTTATTCTGAAAATAAATTCTAACTGAATAATATTTTGAAACCCTATTTTTCTTTTTAAATTTTTTTTTATTTCACTTGCTAACAAATTTATCAACTCATATTTTAAGTAATGGTTGTGAATTTCATCAACTTCAACTTGATGGATACGTTCTTGCATAATTGGTTCAAAATTCTGCAATCATTTTAATTAGACTTAAAAAAATTTCATTAGCTTTTTCATAGATTTTTTCATTGTTTTCACGAAAGGCTAACTTATTCTTATGAAGAGTTTTAACAACTGCAATAGTTTTTAACGTTTTCCTCCAATATTCTCTATCTTTATTTATTTGTTCTTTGAATATATTTATTTATTGTTTTTTTTTTTCAATCTTATTTCCAAATCAAATTATGCATTCATGATTGTAATATGTTCATTCGATTTTTTATACTATTCACTTTTGAAATAAACAAAAACAGAGTATTTTCAGTTACAGTGCATAGTTTTGTGTATAAATAAAGCTGTAATCATACATTTCGAGTTAATGAAAAATTTTAGAAAGTGCTATACAATACCTGAGTGCCTCTGTGAGTGTTTTACCGATTGATCTTTGTGTTGTTGTACTCCATCATAGTGTGGTGGTGGTTATCTGTGTGGGAGGAAGCAAACCCTAGCAGAGCTCCTCAGATTTCAACTTCTCTCTCTAAGTCTCGAACCTTCTCTCATTTTGAAAAGCTTCTCTCTCTATCACTTGCCTTTTTCTTTAAACATCAAAAAAGTTATTTGGTGGTGTTTTACGCTTCTGCCCTTGCTTTTCCTAATATGGTATCAGAGCTTAGGACGTTTTCCTAGTGTGTACGTGAAGTGGGTGCTGGATTGGTATTTGGAGGTGTGTGTATCCAGAAGTGAAGAAAGAAGGGTTCTTTGGCTGGTTGAAGATCAAAGAATCAGCAAGATTGGTGCAAGAAAGAATGGCTGGAATTGGAGGAATACAGGGACCATTACCTTTGTTTGATGGCAAGCAATTTGATGATTGGCGCATCAAGATGCAGGTCGTGTTTGGTTTCTAGGATGTCCTGGAGATTATTGAAGGAGTGCCTGAATTGAGTGAAAAGGCAACCCAAGAACAGAAGAAAGAACACAAGATGCTAGTAAAACTGGATAGCAAAGCCAGATTCTTGATATATCAATGTGTCAGTTAGAAGATTTTCAACAAAATCTCAAATGCTGGTACTGCAAAGGAGATTTTGGGTATTCTTATGAAGACTTATGGTGATGGAGACAGAAATGCAAAGGTGAAACTACAAGCACTAAGGAGGCAGTTTGAAACTCTGATCATGGAGAAGAGTGAAACCATCGTTGAGTACTTTGATAAGGTACAAGAGTTAGTGAACAAAATGAGGGCTTATGGTGATCAGATGACAGATGAGTATATTGTAGATAAAATTTTAAGGACCCTAACCCCAAATTTGACTATGTGGTGGCTGCCATTGAAGAAACTCGAAGGAAGGAGGATATTGATATTGAGGAGCTGCTGCATTCATTAGAAGCCCATGAGTTACGCCTCAATGAACGCAAACAATGTCAGGAGCAGGCCTTGCAAGCCAGATCACAGTGGAAAGGGAAAAAAGGCTTCAAGAAAGGAGGTAAAGGAGGCAAGAAAGGGAAAGACTCTCAGGACCAACAAGGAGAAGAGTCCAGTGAGTCTGGAAAAGAGAAGAAATCAAAGAATACTGATGGTGAATGGAAGTTTGATAAGAGAAAGGTGAAATGTTACAACTGCCAGAAACTGGGACATTATGCCAAGGAGTGCTGGAAAGGTGAAAGAGCTACACATGACTGGGAGAAAAGATTGGTTTATGAGAATGCAGGGAGTAGAGCATGGGAAGATCAGGTTTGCTGACAATAGTAGTTTGGAGGCAGAGGGGTCTGACAGAGTAGTGTTGAGAGGAGAAGATGGCAAAGAAGTGGTCATTGAAGAGGTACTGTATGTACCTGGATTGAAGACTAATCTGCTTAGTCTTGGACAACTTTTGCAGAAGAAATATATGATGAAGATGGAGAACAATTGCCTCAGCATCTTCAATCAGAATGGGAAGGTTGTTGTGCAGGCACAACTGTCACAGAACAAAACATTCAAAGTGGTGATGGAGGCAGTAAATTGTCACTGTTTTACAGCAACAGAAAGTGAAGAGGAATGGCTGTGGCATCTCAGATTTGGGCACCTGAATTTCCAAGATATATCAATGCTAAGTCAGAAGAAAATTGTGATTGGCTTACCAAAGGTAAACATTCCAGGAACTGTTTGCAAAGAATGTGTTCAATGCAAGCAGACCCGAGGCATTTTTTAGAGGTATTTACCACAGAAATCTGTAGAGAAACTTGGAGTGGTGTATTCAGATGTGTGTGGCCCTATGCAAGTAGAAACACCTGGTGGCAACAGGTATTTTTTAATATTCATAGATGACTGGACCAGGAAATGTTGGGTCTATCTTTTGAAGAGGAAAGGGGAGGTGCTGCAACAATTTCAGAAGTTCAAAAAGTTGGTTGAAAGACAGAGTGAAAAGAAGCTGAAAATCTTGAGAACAGATGGAGGAGGAGAGTATATCTCCATTGATTTCAAAGAGTATTGTGAAAAAGAGGGAATTACTCATGAAGTCACTCCTCCTTACACGCCTCAACACAATGGGGCAACAGAGAGGAAAAATAGAACAATCCTAAACATGGTTAAGTGCATGTTGAAGAGCAAGGGACTGCCTAGTTTCTCATGGGGTGAGGCTGTGATGACAACTACTTATGTGTTGAATTTGTCTCCCACAAAGAGACTGAATGGAGTCACACCAGAGGAGGCTTGGACAGGAGTGAAGCCAGATGTTAAACATCTGAAGATATTTGGTTCCCTATATTACAAACATGTTCCAGAACAGTTGAGAAAGAAGCTTGATGACAGGGGAATTCCATTAATTTTGATAGGGTATCATGTTACAAGTGGGTACAAGCTATATGACCCTATAATATGTGCAACTTCATTTAGTAGAGAAGTGAAAGTTGATGAAGCTAGAGAATGGCAGTGGGAGTTAAAAAAGAAAGAAGGACCAACTATTGAGTTGGAAAGTGAACCTGCAGTAGAATCAGAGGCATGCAGGAGGGAGGAGAGTGTTAGGAGGTCCTCTAGAGTCACTCAATTGCCAACACATCTGAGAGACTATGACCTAGCCTATGCTTCAACTATCTCATCAGAGGAAAATTTTGTCCATTTTGCATTGATTGTAGAAGCTGAACCAGTTGAATTTGAATAGACAATGAAGGATGAGAGGTGGTACAAGGCCATGCTGGAAGAACTGGGTTCAATTGAGAAGAACCAGACTTAGGAGTTAACAGAGTTGCCAGACCAATAGCACTGAAGTGGATTTATAAGTCCAAAATAAATCCACAAGGTGTAGTGGTTAGGTACAAGGCCAGGTTGGTGGCCAAAGGGTTTTTACAGCAGTTTGGAATTGATTATGGAGAAGTGTTTGCACCTGTGGCCAGAATGGAGACAGTGAGATTAGTAGTTTCAGTGGCAATGCAGAACAACTGGACCCTACATCAATTAGATGTAAAGTCTGCCTTTCTGAATGGAGACTTGAAGAAGAAGTTTATGTTGTCCAGCCTCAAGGATTTGAAGTCAAGAAGCATCTTGACAAGGTGTACAGGTTAAAAAAGGCTCTATATGGCTCAAGCAAGCTCCATGGGCCTGGAATCAAAGAATAGATGGTTTTATGATAACATTGCGTTTGAGAAGTGCGTTTCTGAACATGGAGTTTATGTGCAGTGTTACAAGCAAAATGGGAGAGAAAAAAATGTTGATAGTATGCTTGTGTGTGGATGATCCGCTTGTTACTGGAAGCAGTGTGGAGAAAATCACTAATTTTAAAGACCAGATGCTGCAGGAATTTGAAATGAGTGATTTGGGGCAACTGAGCTATTTTCTTGGAATTGAGTTCACCAAAATTGATGAAGGGATGTTGATGCATCAGTCCAGGTACGCATTGGACATGTTAACTAAGTTTAACATGCTTCATTGTAACTCTGCTAATACCCCAACAGAGGTGGGTGTGAAGCTTGAGAAGGATCCTGAAGAAGAAGTTGTTGATCCTACTGAATACAGGAGAATGGTTGGAAGCCTAAGGTACTTGTGCAATACTAGGCCAGACATTTGTTACAGTGTGGGCTTGATTAGCAGATTCATGCATAATCCTAGAGTTTCTCACTTGAATGCTGTGAAAAGGATTCTGAGGTACCTAAAAGGTACTTACAAGTATGGAATTTTGTTGACTAAAGGTGAACCAGGAGGAGAGGTGCGAGTTACTACTTACTCAAACTTAGATTGGTGTAGAGACAAGGGTGATAGGAAGAGTACAACTGGGAACGTGTTTTTCTTGGAAGGAGCACCAAATTCATGGAGCTGTACAGAGGAACCAGTTGTGGCTCTTTCATCTTGTGAGGCAGAGTACATTGCAGCATGTGAAGCTACTTGTCAAGCAGCTTGGCTTGATTCGTTGATGAGGGAATTGAAGATTGAAGTTAAAGGGAAGGTTAGACTGCTTGTTGATAACAAGTCAGCCATTGACCTGACTAAGCATCCTACATCGCATGGTAGGAGCAAACATATCGAGACGCGTTTTCACTTCATCAGGGAGCAAGTCAGCAAAGGAAAGCTCGAAGTGTTATACTGCAGATCCGAAGACCAGATTGTAGATATACTCACTAAGGCGTTGAAAGGAGAACACTTTCTAACACTTAGAAAGCAGATCGGAGTGAGAAAGACAGAGATCGGAGTAGATCAACAGAAAGAGGTCGCGAAAACCTAGGGTTTTCATCTCAGAGTGGAGATCGGCTTAGAGAAAGGGGTTTTCACGATTTTAATCCGTGAAAAACATTTTTCAAATTAAAGAAAGTGTTTTTACCGATTATTAATTGGTGGAAGTGGCGTAAATTTGTCGGAGATGGAGTTTTTACCGATTCAATCAATGAAAAAGAGGGGTTTTTCATCAAATCATGTTCTTTTTACCGTTTTTGTTTAGGAGGAGTGTTGAAATAAACAAAACAGAGTATTTTCAGTTACAATACATAGTTTTGTGTATAAATAAAGTTGTAATCATACATTTTGAGTTAATGAAAAATTTTAGAAAGTGTTATACAGTACTTGAGTGCCTCTGTGAGTGTTTTACCGATTGATCTATGTGTTGTTGTGCTCCGTCGTAGTGTGGTGGTGGTCATCTATGTGAGAGGAAGCAAACCCTAATAGAACTCCTCAGATTTCGACTTCTCTCTTTAAGTCTCGAACCTTCTCTCGTTTTGAAAAGCTTCTCTCTCTATCACATGCCTTTTTCTTTAAACATCAGAAAAGTTACTTGGTGGTGTTTTACACTTCTGCCCTTGCTTTTCCTATTACTAACATTTCTCTAATCTTTACTATCTTAGTCAGTCAGTTTACTTGTATAAGAAAATTTGAAAAAAAAAAAAAAAACTCTACCCAAATCTCTCTAGAATAAATTAGTTATCTTTCTTTTCTCTCAGTAAGACAAAATTTGAATATAATCTGGTGAAGAAAAATGTCTAAAATATTTATTCTTTAAAAAATCTATATAAGTAGTTTTAATAGGACCATTTTCTTTTACTAATAAGTCGCTTAAATTTGTATCAATGTTCTTCTCGTGACTTGATCATATATGTTTTTATTAAGAGTAGAATCATCATTATTCATTTTTATCATACTTGGATCATATATACTTTCATCAAGAGTAAAACCATAATACTCAATTTCATTTTGTCAGACATATATAAATCCTTATTCCACTTTTCATTATCTATTATAAACATCAAAAGTTACTTTTAAAAGTGATTAGATAGTTATTTTACATAAAAATATTGGCACAATCATAATTATTTATTTCTCAAAAATATCAGCGATTTATTGCTCCACAAAAAAAATATATAATCACTACCTAGCCTTGATGATACTGAATAATATCGAAAGGATCAAGTTTGATATATGAATATTCTAGTTTAAGGTGCTATTCTTAACTGTCCAGTAAAAATTTTCTTAATTCCTACCATGGTCTCTACCTTTCATCCTGTAGTATACTAAATTATAACTTCCTAAGCATAAATACTTTTACATTGTTTGATCTTAACTTAATGAAATCAAATCTTAGACTCTTTATCAAGTGACATATTTTTAGACATTTCTTAGGATTACCAAACATGATGACTATTAATACATATGACTTTTCATTGATCAAGAATTTATTCACCATTTATACAGATACAAAGGGTATAAAATAAAAATAAAATGTACAAGTAACTTTCTTCTATCCAAATTCACATAATAAAAGAATATTTACTTTACTTTTTATTTTTTCTATTATATATATTTTTCAAGATATAAAATAATGATGTTTTAAAATAATACAAAATAAAATAAAATAGATAAGACTCATGAACTTTATATAAAAAAGTATATATGGATTAGAAAGTTATAAGCAAATATAATAACAAAAAATTAAATTAATATAAAAGACTAGTGCATAATCAAATCAAACATAAATTAAGCAAAATAAATAAATAAAATCAATGTGTAATGCAAGATAAATAAAATAAAATAAATAAACATATACCTTAAATAAACTGAATTATATAAATCAATAGAACCAATGCATAAGTAACTTAAATAAAATAAATAAATATGATTAGTGCGTAACTCGAGATAAATTAAATAAAATAAAGAAGAAAACTATTATGTATAAGGATATAAATTAAATAATATAAATATAAATAAATAAATAGAATAATAATTGAAAATAAGTTAAATGAAAAGAAATAAAATAATATATAATTTAAAATAATTAAAAGATTAATAAAAACACATGAATTTATTAAAATTAACATAAATTATTATTTTTTTATCATTTATTTTTATTTTACTTATTCATAATATTTCTTAAAAGCTACTTGATTTTTTTTTCATTGTTCAGACTTTATCTAAATAATATATGAAACATTTTAAATTTAATTAGAGAAGGTAAAACGTAAGAGGTAGATCTAACTTGATCAAAGTTGGACCTAACTTAACTAGGAGTTGACCCTAACTTATCTTGGTCAGGGTTTAGCCTAGCCCAACTCAACCAAAGGTGACCTAAATTGACTTGGCTTGTGGTAAGCTTGACTTGATTCTGCCTTAGGTGGATCTTGTATGACTCAATTTGAGGTGAGCCTAGCTATACTTGGTTAGAGGTAGGATCAACCCGACTTGATTAAAAGTGGGCTCGACCCCACTCATTTCAAGGTGTGCCTAAACCAATTCGACTTGAGATGGGTTCGACCTAATTCGACCTAAGGTAGACCAGAATTAACCCAACCAAAGTTTTTGAGTCAACTTGGCCAAAGGTGAGCCCAACTTTACACAATTTGATGTAGGATTGTTACGACTTGGTCAAACATGGGTTTGACTTGATATAACTCAACTTGATTAGACTCAGATTAGACTTACCTTAGTCCAAGTGGGTATAACTTAACTCTGCTTAAGGTGTCTGACTCAATAAGTCAAAGATGAGTCTGACTCAATTAAGCTTGAAGTGGGTTCGAATTGACTCAACTAAAGATAGGTTTAACTCAACATAACCCAAGGTGAGCCCAATTGTACTTCGCCTAATGTGGACCCAACTTAATTGGGCCCAACATGTGTTCAACTTGATTTTAGTTGGCTTGACTTGATTGGGATTGAGTGGGTCGTACTCAACCTAGTTTAAGGTGCGTTTGTTTTTCCTTGGCTCAAAGTGCACCAACTCGACTCAACCCTACATGGGTCCAACTCAACTCAACCTTTTGCAGACATATGCAATATGGACTTGATTCAACTTAGTATGACATGGACTATCATGTACTATAAGCTTGATCATGAACTGTAGCCTAGTATGTACTATAAACTACAATTTTTAGTTGTAGTCTTAAGATCTCCCTCTTTTACTACGCTTGAATATACTACGATTCATTAATTGTAATTTAAGATTGAAAATAATTGTAGTCATATCTCTCTATTGCACTAGTGACTTTATCAACCTTAGTTTGATTTTGGATGCAGGCTGACCTGGACTCAAACTGACATGAACTCAACCTGAATGACCTACTTGACTTAGGCTTAACCCAACTTTGTCTATCATGACCAAAGATCAACTTACATAGACAAACCTATGAGACCTTCTTTATGATTTTGGTCTTATGAGCTTTTTCTTATGTGGGCTTTTCGGTCATGTGGGTTTTCTTGGCCCCAAGATATGGACAAAGCCTAAGTCCTTTGCATTTGACTAAATTGATAAGTCTAATTGACTCGATTATGATTAACTTGAACTCGATTATGATTAATGTGAACTCGATTCAATTTAGTATGATGTGGACTCTATCAACTTTGGTTTTAGTTGGACGCAAGTTGACTTAGACCCAATCGAAATGACCTATTTGACTTGTGCTTGACTCAACTTTATCTAAACCGACTCATAGGATTTTTGTTGTTATTTTGATCTTATGGGCTTTTTTTTATGTGGATTTTTTTAACCCTATTGATATTTTTGCCTTGACCCATATGCGTAAGGACCAAACACTATGCGCTTGATCAAATGGACATGTCTATTTATTAATACCTAAAAGATACTTTCTTCTGGTTCACAACATTTAACTTTATTCATTTGAATCAACCAAACATGTTTCATATCATGGCATAAATATTTAAAAACACACAAATACATAGATAACGTTACATAGTTCTAAAGATGAGGAGTTTAGATATCACACATGGCTTCTGATGGATGAGCTAAATCCACTCTGAGCATCATAATACCTAGACCACAACATAACACCTCCATATTTAGCAGAACCCTTAATGGCTGGAAGCACATTAGAAACAAGATCAGCAGAAGGAATGAAGCCACTCCCCGCAGCCTGTGGGGAAGCTGGCAACCCCAAGAATATCTTGTTGGCAGGGATACCTGAAATCCACTGCTTCCATGAATCTTCAAGGTTAGTGATTGCCCCAGAAGTGTATTGGCAAAGAGGGTTGTTGTAGAATTGGACCCACACATAGTCAAAAAGCCCTGTAGTGAGAGCATTTCCTATCCAAGCATCAGGAAAAGGGCACTGAGGAGCTGCAGTGATGTAGACTTGCTTGCCTTGCTTGGCCATGGCATATCCTTTAAGGAACCTGGCGAGATCACCCCAATGTTGGTTTGATCCACCTTCAATGTCAAAGTCAATGCCATCAAGAACAGCTGGGCCAAGAGGCCGAGATGAGGACTGTCCCCCCAAGAAGTTGTTCCAAAGGTAATTGGCTATTTGGCTTGCATCTTCAGTGGATGCAATTGAATAGCTTCCAGCACCTCCTCCTAAAGACAGCAACACCTTGATGCCTTTGGCTTGACAAGTTTTTATGTCTGAACTTAACCCTGTGCACCCATCACTGTACGGATCACAGTGACCAGCAAGATTAATCATAGGAGTTTGTCCATTGCCAAAGGTTGGCAAAAAGGCTAGGATCAAATAATCATAGTTCCCTGTCGCACAAGCCTCGCTCAGCGTCCCCTCGTTGCCATTCTGGCCCCAGTAGATTGCTATTTCTCCACCATAACATCCATTTGCTACTGCTAACAACACTAAGCACAACAGTGACACTGACATTGCTGATGATTTCAATGCCATTGTGTGTTGAATTGCATGAAAAGATCTCTGAACCAATTTATGTTGGTACTTTGCCAAACCAAGCTGATGCTTAATGGCTTTTATAAATGTAACTCGAAAAGTCTCGTCCTTTCCTTAAGAATATTGCGTGGCGGTCACTTCGCCTCGCACTAAATGCTTAAAATGCAGTCATTGAAGCTGATTTCATTTAAGCAGCCACCAACTTTATAATTCTAATTGACATCTCTTATGTCTGTTTTCAGTTGGAATATTGGTTTTTTGTTCCACTTCTTTAAATTGTTCTGTGAAATAATCATTAAGCAGTTACTGTCCTCAGCTGTAGCCTTCGTATGTCTGATTTGCCTCGTACTATGCTTCGGTATAATTTCTCACGTTAAAACAACAACAATGGTTACAGTTGCTGTATACTGAAAAATAGCTAAGAGAATTTTCATTTCATCGACTTTGATGGTTAAGAGCTAAAAGTCTTGTAATTGTCAAGAATCTGTCCTTGTGGAACTTGCTACTTTCACGTTGCTTTAATAATTATTACAAATTACAATAATAGAATTGCTGCTACTGCCACATTTCTTCAGCTTTATGAACTGAAATTTGGGAGGATCACTCAAGAGGAGATAGGAGGACCAAAGAGAAAGGAAGACTTAGCATTTTTCCCCTCACTGTTCATTGTATTAGGAAGCAGGCAAAAAAACTTAGTGTTGTCTGCGATATTCTGCTAGTTAATAAGAAATTATAACTTCACTATCCATACCAAAGGGCTCAAGAGCTAAACTATTTCTTCACCCTTCAACCCTATATCCTATTAAACTATTTACGCTTTCTCTTTAAAAATATTAGCAAACTCTTGACTTTTTTACTGAAATTCAATAAAATTTATAACTTCACAGGTCTTAAAAGTAAACCTCAATCATTATTTTATAATTTTTTATAAATTTTAACCAATAATATTAAGACGTATTGTTAACATAATACACATCTCCCTTTTTGTTTATTTATTAATCTTGTTCTTGGGTTAGTACCAGACAAACAATTAATCAAGCAAGAAATGAGAAAAACTGGTTTTTTGAGCAGTATCTTTCTCTAGCAGTAACCTGACGCAGCCGCAAGGTTAGCGGGGGATTCTTCTAGACGGCAACAATTACCTTACGGCATTGAAGAAAAACTTGGCGTAACAATTACTTTTATTATTTGGAAGACAGCATTGGATAAGGAAAAATGAAAGAACAACCTTGGTATTTAGAAAACTGAAATTGATCAGTCCATAACGTACTAAATAAATGTCACCTCAATTTACTCCATTTTAAAACAAGAATTTTGCGATGCCAACAAACAATGTTATCAGGATAAAGTACACAAGACTTCCGTAAATTGAGCTCTTACAAACATGGGTGGCAAAGACCCTAATTTGCTTGAGAATACAGTCATACAGATACTAAAAGATGAAACATCACAAAGAATTAGAAAACAAATTAATGTACAATGAAATCAATGGAGAGCTATTTAAAGGTGATTTGTCACCAGGTTCATAAGATACATTGTGATCGCTGAAACAAGTTCTCCAATTCTAGGCAAGATATCGGTACAATCTTCTGTCACTATCATCCCTCTCCAAAAAGTCCCTCTCAATGAGAGACTCAATCCGTTTCTTCACCTCTGTTGGATTTGCCAGGAAACGTGATTGCAACTGCTTCGTGACCTCGGCTATAAGATTGTTATGATCCAGTTGCTTCCTCGATTTCATGATCCTCACTATTGCTGCTTCAATCTGGGGCTTCCGGTCTTCCTCCACTCTCTGTCGGGTTTCCTGTTTCTCCGGTTCCGATTCCTTTTGTGCAACTACAGTTCCTATTTTTACCTTGTACAGTTTGCTGCTGAACTTATCATTAACAAAGAAAGCATCATCCTCAACAATTTCTTTACCCATTGGTTCCTTTCTAAGAACATTTCTTCCCTTAACTAAAGCCAATGATTGCAGGCATCTCTTAAGATCTGAAGCAGGAATCTCAGTTGCTTGCTCAATCTCCTTGTAGCTAAGTCTATCAGCATTATTGAACAGCATGAGAACACACATTTGATATGTAGAAACATTTAACTCATGTTTCTGGCCCTTCCCAAAGGTTGCTTTTAAGTCTGCTGTGCCCATATTAGTTTGCCAAGACAATCTCCTGCCAGTATGCGTACCAAGGTAATATGACCGAAACTTCTCACACAGAGCAGACATTTCTGCTGGCAGGTTGCACGTGACACTAGACTGAGTTGGCCAAGACCCTGTTGTAAGAACCTGAACAGTTAGAGTAGGGCCATCACTTAGCTCAGGGTGGCAGCCATAAAAGCCCTGCATCGTGTCCTGGGAGGTTTTCATGTCTGTAAACATTCCCTCTAACTTAGATGTAAACTGGTAACCACACTCTGTCTTGAGCTTAACTATGAGACTTCTCTCTGCGTCATCAGAGACTGTTTTTCCAGACAAAAGCCGTTTAGCCAAATGCTGTTTGTAATACTTCTCAAATACATCTTTTTCTTGGAGGTATCGGAACAGCATCATCACCTTGTCAAGAGTAACTTCTACATCATCCTCACTAACCCCTTTTAGACCTTTCCGGAGTTTATCATCTACAAATAGTGAAATAAACTCTGGAGAGCGAGCATTCAAGTTGATGAAATATTCAAAAGAGGAATTCAAAGCATTCTGGAAAGACTTGTCATTGTTAAATGCCAAGTTTATGATCTTGTCATATTTATCTTTCTCATCTAAGAGCCTTTGCACATACTCAACTGGATCCTTCAATCTTTCAGGATCAGTAACAAGCTGTTTACCAGACTCTCGCATGTGTGAAGTCATCACCTCTCTTACTTTTGAAAGACCATCAGTAACACGACGGAACAAGTTATACATTCTACTTAAATCTTCGTATTTATCATCACAAAGCATGTGCACTAAGCCAGAATTCTCCATATGGATTAATCTTAGCATGTGATTTTCAATCATCTCCTTCTCCACCACATTAGTAATCTTCTTTTCTGTTCTGGAATCCAAGTAGTGGCTCACTCTTTCCATTTCCTCATTCAGACGCCTCTCAGCTTTTTTCAGATAATCACCACAATCACAACATTCAATGAATTTTTGGGATTCCACCCGGTAAAACTCGGCTGAAACTTGAAGAAAATGAGTCTCAAACTCTTGCCCATAAACAGAAGGGCCTAAATCCATTAACATTTTTGTTATATTTCTCATAATTCCTCTATCAATAACTTCAGCAGTGCGTTCACTATGTACTAATTCCAGAAGTGTATTCAATAGCCGAGTCCTTATCTGACTGGAATAAATGACATTTTCTTTCCACAGGTTCAGCCCAAGTTCATGAACGGGAGTCTTCTGGGTGCTTGGAATGTAAGTCCTATCCATGTACATCAGAATGTCTCTAATCATTTGTAATGCTTTATTATGATCATTCCATTTCCTGTTCAGCTCTTCCAGAAAAGATCCTCCTTGAGCAGCTTCAACAGATTGAGCAATATCTTTGAGATGTCCAGTCATTGTTGCAACCAGCCCTGAATAGAGCTTGTCACCAAATTTGTGAAGCACCATGTTGTACGCATTTCTGAATCCACACAAATAGAAGGAGAAAAATTAGAAACATATATTTTCCCTTGAGTAAAGAAAAATAAGCATAAGATCATTTAATGTGTACATGCAGGTAATCCTAATGCATGAGACTTCCCCCTAGTGGGGTCTAGGGAGTACAAATGTACACAGCCTTACCTCCATAAGCAAAGAGGCTATTATCATGATTTGAACCAATAACCTCTAGGTCACAAGGCAACAACCTTATCGTTAGGTCAAGGTTTGCCCTCTTAATGTGTTTGTCTATAAGAAAATTTCACATACCAAATTCATGTTTATGCCAAAAATAATTTATCAATTTGGTATTATCAAAGCTGAGTAATCATGGAGAGATAGTAAAGGAAGTTTGGCTATAAACTTCAACAAGATATTATAAATTCGTGAATATCAATATAGATCTCCACAACAGTTTCCTTGTGTGATAGACCCAACTAGTGTTTTGAGAGGAAAAACAATAAATGAATGAAGAAATTTAGGGCCAAATACACCCAAATGTTGTTCAGTACCCTTGATCAATGAAATCAGAAATACAAGCAAAGTGAATTCAAGAGAACCCTATTCTGTCTGAAAAGATTCTGACCGACTCCTTCCCTTTCTAACGAATTTCTAACTATCATTTTTAGGACTTAGTTTCATTAGCTCCCCAAACCTAGCCTTACACTTCCTCCCTTACATACACTGTTTTGACTGTTAAATGCCCATTAGTACTCTCTCCCCCCTAAAACTCTCACCTTATCCTCTAGGGGGAAAAGATGGAAATGTTGTCCAGATAATGTGACACAAGTGTCTTGGACATCCCAACTCAATCGTACTTCATGACATGCTAAAGTATGATTTTCTTGAAAATAAACACACCTGCTGATCATGGCATGAAGCCCTTTCCACTATAGTTCATCCCACAAACAAATAGTCATCTCCACCAATAGGTAATAAGTCCCACTTCACTCAATTATCCAATCACCAGACTAAATACTTCACTCTACATATCTCTTGGCTGTGCTTTTCATTGATACAATCTCATCAAAAGTTAGTTGGTAGGCTTATCTATGTCACTATCACTCTCTCTCTTGTTTACACACTAATAGTAAGTTTATGCAAACCCCACAACAGTTCCATTTTTAAGCAGTGTAGCAAACCACACATTAAATATCTCATTGGCACCTCAAAGTGTGGTTCAATTCAACTCCAAGCACATAGTGATACTAATTGGTATGGCTGTTCATGTTTAGGATACAAACAAAATTCCACATAAGATAAACAAGAGATGGACATGGATTTATATACACATAAGATACCTCCCTTGATAAGAGGCCTTTTGAAGTGGTACCAAAAGTAAATTCGTGAGAATTTGATCCAAAGCAGACAATATCTTACTAGTGTGGAGATCTATGTGTGTGTTGAACCTCTCTACAGTCCAGTTCCAAGGAAACCTATCACTGATTGGTGCATGTTCCAAGGAAATGCTCCTATTTCATGCAAATTGTTTGAATGGGTCTTAAATAGGTTTTATTGAAAATGTGTTGTGTTGTACATATCTTTGTATCTAGGACTCTAGATATGACTTTTCATTTTTACTCTTCCCAATACTAATTGTATCATAAAACTATCAATATAAATATGAGAACACGAGAGTTGATTCAAGCTCTCTAGAACATGCTTCATCTTTTTATTTATCTCAAGTTGGTATCAAAGTGGATCAATCTTGCTCAGCTAGTCTTAGTCCTGCCCGACAAAGTCTACACTGTCCTTCACTGTTGTCACAATTTTCTCCAACAACCACCAAATTTGAAGTGTCTCTCCAAGTAATGGCAAACGTGCCAGTTCGGGAGGCTGAATTCACTCCACATGGAGCTACACGCAAGTTTTTCGTTTGACATTGTTAGACACATGATATCCATGTGCCGCCTTTCCTTTAAGGGAACAACATCGCACCTCCTCCACATTACTTGTGCTTTGACCTTTGGTTGCCCATTACTAGTTTGGTTGAAGGTCAAATATGTGATTCACTATTTATTAAAATGGCTACCAAACTTATCATCTCTTGCTCTGGAACTCCTACCATTACTTTTCAAAAATTGAATGGGAGAAATTATCTCTCTTGGTTTGCCTCAGCTAAACTTTGGTTCCTTTGTCGAGGTTTTCATGATGAACTTGAAAGAGATGGGAGTAATGTACCATTCGATCAAGCTAAATAGTGGAAGAAATTTGATGATCGGCTTTTACTTTGCTGTGGCAATTTGTCGAACCAAAATTATTGGATGCTCTTACATTGTTCTAAATGTGCAACTTGTTTTGGAAAAAGGCAGAAAATATTTTTGCTTTTTTTTAATGAAATAAAAAATCAATTTGGTCAAGTAATTTAAAGTTTAAGAATTGACAAATAAAAGAGTATTCTTCCTCTAATTTCTTTACAGTTTTAAGTTCACATGGCATTTTACACTAGTTGTCCTCACACATCAACAAAATGATATAATAGAAAGGAAAAATAGAGACTTGGTTGAAACTACCCATACCTTATTGTTTTGTGCTAATATATATGGTTTCCATCATTGGGGCAATGTTGTCTTCTTCTCTCAACAATGAGGTTCCTTATTCTATTCTATTTCCAAATAATCCTCTCTTTCATATTTCCCCAGTATGTTTGGTTGTGTATGTTTTATTCATGATATGCCTCGAGAGTCGGATAAACTCTCTACCAATGCTATTAAATGTGTCTTCTTAAGTTATTATCGGTTCATAAAGAGTATCATTGTTACTCTCCTATAACCGAGAAGTCGTAAATGTCTATCAATGTTACCTATTTTGAAAAGACTCCTTTCTCCCCTCCATTTGTCCAAGATGTTCATTTTGTCCAACAAGTCCTCCCTATATATGATTAGTTGAGTCATTTGTTTCTCCTGCTCCTAACAGCCCAAATCCTATTCAGAACCCATGTAAATCATCATCACCTTCTCTTATTATCTACAAAATGCCGAACCCAAATGACAAATCCAATGCTTTAATGGATAGTCCTATGGACCCAAATAAAACATTAATGGCATAATAAGGTGAATCTTTCTCTGATCTAGAAAGATATAGAAGACTAATTGGGAAACTTATTTATCTTACCATTACTAGACTAGACTTCATGCAAGATCATTATACTGATCATTCGACTGCTACCATCAGTATCCCAAGATACCTCAAAAAAAAGCTTCTGAATAAAGGAACTACTCAAGTCTTTGGGTACTGTGATGCTGATAGAACAGGATCCCCAGTGAACAGATGCTCGGAAAAGCAAGAAACAAAATGCAATTGTCCAATCAAATGTCGTTCTTCAGGCAGGCAGAGCCCATAATCCCACTATATCCAGCGCCTGAAATTAATCATAAGATCTGTTGCTAAGTATCCAATTTCTGCATTTAGCCAGAGAATGCCATCGGTATGGGCTAGCCTCTAAATATACCCACCTTCTTCCAATTGTGCAAATCTCTTACACTTGTTTATCTGTTTCTTCATATGCTCCTGGGCCATAGCCAAAAATTATTGAGCAACTAATCCAAAAATTCAGTGCTTAAACCAATGATGGAAAAGTGGGTCATATATAGCTGCTGATCCCCAACGCCAAGGATTCATAATTATGTAATGGCTTCATGACACAAAATAAAAGGACGAACTACACGAACAATTAATTGCAACACCAGTCACATATAGCTGCTGATCCTCAACACCAAAAGATTGTGCAGCAAATTGACTTTCTTGGCGATTTAATTAAGTTACCTCAAATTATATAGTTCATCATCGACTCAATAACCATGAAAAACCCAAGAAAAGCCAAAAAATGCTAGCAAACCCAAAAAACATGATAGGATTTGTTTTCGTACTCACCCACTGGAACAATCCAAACACCTAAAATCCTACAAGTTGTTCCCCTATATTATATTCCGAACCTTATTCAGATCAAGATAAGACAAGTACATAATCGATAACGCACAGCCAAACAGATGCTTATCACGCATAAACAAGATTTGTTTTGGGGAACCGAATATTAGAAGTAATCATAAGAAAAATGATAAAGGGGAACCTGTAAAGCTCTTCAAAACTGAGTCCACTAGCGTTGTGGTTGTAAATCTCGTGAATCGCATGCTCCAGAATCTTCCATGTCTTGTCGGCGTATTTGGGATCCATCACCACGCGATGCTTAAACGCCTCTATCTGGAAATTTCTCTTCTTCTGGTTACTCATTTTCAGCTTCTAATCCCAATCTCAATACCCACAACCAAAAATCAAAGCTTTCTTCGAACCCAAATTCCAAAACCGCCCCAGATTAGAGAAAAACGCAAGATTGATGTGATTGCCGTAAAGATTGAGATGAAAGATTAAAACATATTTCGTTTTATATAAGAAGTTTGGCGCGCTGGTAAATCATTGTGGAAATTAGAGAATTGGGTTATCATGAAATTTGATTTGGAACACTTGGAGCCGATGAATGGGTTGCGATTAATTTAGAGTAATTTCTGTTTTTTCTTGTTTGCTTTCTCAAAGGAAGAGAGGATGACGATGATACGGCTGCTTTCTGTTTTTCTTCAAGTTTGGTTTCAAGGCTACGAATCGTTTCGTTTCGAAGTTTCACGTTTCGTAGTTGAATTATTTCAGCGCCTCTTTATTATAATAATAATTGCAATGTTGATGAACAGTGCACACTATTTTATGTTTTAATTATTAGCGTATTTAGAAAAGGATTTGAGACATTTAACTCTTAACAAATGCATTTCACTTTATAAAATAAGGTCCTTCTTCTAAAAATAAATTACTAGTTGAAATAAAATATGCATGAGAATAAATGAAAAGTATGAATAAATGGTTGTTTAGTAATTTAAATTATTCTTTAACCAGGAAAAACACGTGTGTGTTTATTTTTTAGGCAATAAAAAATAATAAAATTATTGTTATTGTTATTATTAATATTATAAAAATAAATATAAATAATTTTTAAAATTTTAATAAGATAAATTTTATTTATTTTTCAGATAAATTTTTAATTATAAATTGTTAAATTTAAAACGATGGTAAAAAAGAACAGTTAAAATAAAAAGAAAACTAATTAAATAGTAAAATTAGTAAAAATATTATTTTAATTTTAGAAAATATTTATTTAAAAGATAGAATTGAAAATAAATATGTATATAAAAAGGAAAAATCTTCTTAATATATAGATATAGATTAAGAATTTAAAAATATTTTTAGATGTATTATCGGTTTAAATCCCGGGTGAATGCATTCCTTCCAATTGTTCTTTCCATTGGGAAAGCCTATGTAGCAAGCAACTCAATGGCAACTTTAGGTAACCTTCCCAAATGCATAACATACTTATGGTTTCAGAAATTTTCGTTAATATTATATTTCTATTTTTTTTTATGTACATTATTTATCTATATTTTTTCTATCATTAATCCAATCCTTTTGAAAAATAATAAATGCGTATTAAAAAGAAAATAAATAAAAAAGAATAAATTGTTTGCAAGTTTTATGACAAAGTAACCAAATCATTATACATTAAAGAAAGCTTCTATAATTAGATTGGTTCGGTCGAAATAATTTCACTGTTGTCAAATTTATAGAATCACAACTTACTTTATAATCAAAATGCTAGAGATTGGGTCCATAAACAAAAAAAAATTTCTATGTAATCACTTGATCATTTATAGTGTTTCTTTCTAGTCAGCTTTGGTCTCTTTTTATACATAAAAAAACAGCAAAATCAAAATGTATTAGAAAGTGAGTTTAAGTAACTCAATCCTACAAAATCAGTTTGTAAGATAAGGTTTGCACTTCATTTATTTATATATTATAAATTAGTTTTATACGTGGAACTTCCAACAAAATGAACCACCATTTAATTGCTGAAAAGTTATTTATGATATTTGCATAGTGTAATTACATAGAGCTTAATGCTTATAAATTGTTGTTGCATTGTAAATAAAGTTCTTATAACTAGTTTATATTTTTAAACATATTTTAATTTATAAGAATGACAAATTAAATATTACTTCTAAATGAGCTAGGAGGTAACTTTCAAATATGTTTTAAGGATGTCTTTTTCTCGTCTTGCAACTTTTTCTAAACTACCAAAGGATCATATATAATCTAATTCATTTAATTATTTTGTAGAAACAAAATAAGCTGTTTAATTCATGCATTAAATGTTTGTGTTTTTATGCTTTTTTTTTAACATGAAATAGCTTGCACCTCTCATTAGAGGAAAGAATAACAATCATTTTATGATTTAAGAGTGTAACTAAATACTTTAATATGTAGCAATAACTTATGGTTTTTCTATGTTCTTGAAATAACATGGATATGGACGGTTTTCCTCATGTATAGATGTCACTTTCATGAAAAAAGGGGTATTTTTTTTTATAAAATAAAAAGGAAGGGAAATATTACATCATTAAGAAGCAAGACAAAGAAATGTAAGGTTAAGATTAATCTAAAGACAAGTGTAATTAGAGAAAAAAATTGGATCAATGAAAGAAAGATGGTTTTTTGAGATAGGAAAGAAACTTTTAACTGCTATAGTCCAGGTTGGTTCTATGTTTGATCAAGATCTTTTGGTGCTTGCAATAGGTAATAAGTCGGATACTCTAAAGCATAGATTGTAGACTTTGTTTAAACTATCCAAGATCGAAATTAATTTAATACATACGAAGAAATAGCTATTTGTCAATTTGACTCATGGTTTATGGGTCACTTCTAATCTATTTTTGAAAAAATTCTTTTTTAAGAAACCTTTCAAGTGAGGGACAAAAATACACCCAAATTTCTAAAGTTTTTTTTTTTTTCAAGTGGATTAGGATTAAGGTAAGTTTAGTTCTGTTACAAAATTTTAATTAATTTTTAAAAACAATATCATTTATATGTGATATAAAATTATATATTTTATTAAATAGTTTGATATATTATAATTTTATAATATAATAATAGTTTATAAACAAGTTTAAATTTTTATTTAAATTTAATTTATTAGTGAAATATAGTATTATTATTTAATTTCAAAGAAAATTAAGAGACAAACAATAATTCCGAGAGACCTAATTTCATAAACCGTTAATATAAATCTAATGAAATATGTAGATGTTTTTTTTATAGACAAAGTTAATCATTAGTATTTGTTAGTAAAAAAGTTAAATTATAATATTTTTTATTTGTTTTTTCAAACTCATTAATCGAATTATATATCTATAAATTGATAGTAGAAGAAAATGAATCTATAATTTCTCTCATCTTCCCTTTTAACTTAACTGTATCATTTTTCAAACTGTATTCTCTTTAAAAATTAAAAATAATAAAAAGTAGTGTCCAGCACACAAGATACCATCACAAATTATTACAAAAGAAGAAAGAATGAAATATTGTATTTCTTATTGAATGATAAGGAGAGAGTACAATTGATATATATAATTGTTCAGAGCACTATAAAAAAGGAATATAAGTATAAAAATATATAAACATAAATGCACAAATATGAACAGAGAATAAAATAATTCCAATATATTTCGAAAGAGATTCCAATGGAGAAATGCAATACTAAATAAACCTAATGTATTTAGTTTAACTTTATAAGATTAACTCCAACTAAAAGTTTTAAATATTAAATTTATGAATTTTATTTTTATAAAGTATTCAACATTATTACTTAACATTTAGATTCAAAAGGAAAATTATATACATTATAAGTCTTATAACATTATCATTAGTGAACATTTGAGCTTTCTACGTTATTAATTCATAACTAGTTTAAATGTTAAAATTATAAAAGTAAAGATTAAAATATATAATAGTTTTAAATACTGAAATGATATTTATAATTTTAGATAATAAATAATTAATATTTATAATAGGCTTTGCATAGGTTGTTATTAAATACACCACGGTAAGCAGTTTCTTGTAAAAGAACAAACTAAAAGTCCAGTGTCATGCTTCTATGTACAAGATCAACTCATCAATGTCATATAATAGGTTGTAATTTTATAATACGATGATAATTTAATATGTTATAATTTAATTTATGTGATAGTTTAATATGTTATAATTTCTTGTATCTAAAATAAGTATTTTTTTCTAAAAAAAAATTCATGGGTTAGCTCTGATCCATAGGATTTTTGTGGATATTTTGGTCCTGTAAGCTTTTTTTATAGGGATTTTTTGGTCTTGTGGGTTCTTCTGGTCCCAACCCACATGGGTTAGGGCCAAACCATATAAAAGGAGCCAAATTAACGGGTCTAGCTATTGATAATGTTTTGATGGGCAACGATAATCCTTACAAAATTGTGGGTATTGGTTCTATCAAAATTCACATGAAAATAATGTAGTGAAAATATTGTCTCATATTCATCATATACCAAAACTGAAGGAGAACTTGATTTCATTGGCTACACTAAATACACTAGATGCTCGAGAGTTCACTTGCAGTGTAAAACGTGGTATGATGCGAGTAGAAGAAAAGAGAAGTTATATGGTAATGTTGAAGAACAAGATAGATATAATTTTTCACTATGCTAGACAACACATAAGTGGGGAGGGATGAAAGTCTTGTGTAAGTGTAGTTTAATTGTAACGTGTTGCTATATAGTTTTGTGAGCATTGCATTTAAAAACGAGTAGCATAATTATGAAAGTAATGTATAATACAATGGACATGTTGAACTATGATTGATAGAGGATTATCGTTGGAGTCAATACAAAAAGAATTTGAGAACGAATTTAAGGTCAAATTTTCTTCAAAAAGGAGGATATGATAGAAAATTATTTCCTAATTCTATACAAGAAAAACTTGAGGAAGAGTCATTACAATTTAAAACACTTATGACAAAGTAAAAAAGCAAACACTTGGAAGAACAAATCTCCATAAGACTCATCATGCTCCATGAAGATTGAAATTTAAAGGACACGAAGATCATGACTTGGAATACAATTATAGAATAATTTTATGCAATTAAAATTTTTGTAATTTTCTTTTAGTTTTAATAGTTTGTAATTGTCGTTGGACAAGTGAATTTGTTGGGCTATTAGTCCTGGTCTATTTTTTTTTTAATTTTCAAGTTATTTTTGGACTAATGTATTTAGGTTTTCTTTGAGGGTTTCTTAGGTAGCTTAAACATTTGTGTCTATATATAGAAACACTAAATAAATTTGTAGACACCTTGGATGGTCATTATATGAAAGTTGGTTTTTCATTGAGAAAGGATTATCTTAGTTCTTGGATTAGAACTTTGATTTTTATCAAAGATGAATTTCTTTGTGGAGATTTTTCCTTAACGTATCAATCTATTACATTGTGGCGTCTCTAATTCTCATTCTTATCAGAGAGAACAATCTTTGTGACAAATCTTTATTGACTTATCAATCTGCTAGATTTTGACATCTTCATCTCTATCTTTGAAGAATGTAATAGAAGAGTTTTATGTGAACTAAGGGCCTAGTTGATAAGTGTTATAATATAGACCAGATGATACCTTTAAGTGTAGAGTAGACGATATGTGTTTACGCATATAAGATAATATGTGGTTATACATATTAGATGATAGCCAATTTATATAGTAGATGATACAAGTCTGAGAGGGAAAGTTAGACAATAGACGCGTTAGAGAGATAGAGTAGGCTAGTCAGAACATACAGACATATGTGAATGACAGAGAATGATAAAAATTGACATAGAATGTGATGACTTGGCTATTATTTTATTATTTCTCAAACTTAGCTATAAAAGGACAAAAGCCCCGAGGGATTTTCTAGTAGTTTGATTCAATTACTAATTGGAGTCTTAGTAAATATGAAATATTATCTTATAATTTTTTGTAAATATAAAGAGGGATGATTTATCGAGTGAGGTATGATTAACGTTGAATATGAAATTGAAAGATCTACTATCTACTAGAGGAAGATGTGTAACATATTGAATATGAAATTGAAAGATTTACTATCTATTATAGGAAAGTGTGTAATATGCTAAAGAATGAATGTGAATAGATAGTTGTCTACAAATGTGAATAAGAAATGTTGTTGCTGGTGAACAATGTGTTGTAAGGCTTAGTAGAACTTGGGAAGTAAGGCTAAAATCTACTAATGGGTTGAGTAGAATCTAAACTATGATATCAAAATCTATAATATTATTACTCAAATTGTAACTATATTTGTCTGTGATGATGAAAAGTGGTTTCAAGGAGAAACCATTGTGTGTGTACATTGGAAAGTGTATTTAACGATGATTTGATGAGATTTATCCTTATTCTACTTGTTATTGGACTCACATAGAGGAAAAAGGTCCTTCTGGTTGTGGTTAGTGGGGTAAAAAGGAATAATGTACGACTATACCACAAAGAAGTTACCCTGTCAATGACGAGAACCTTGTTATAGAGGTTGGGTAAATTCAATGTTGAGACCATAATTTACTATGAGGTCATATGATAGTAGGTGCATATAACCATATAACCATTTTTAGTTGTTTGGTAGTGAGTGAAATGTGCACCGTAGGTGTGTATGATGTATGATATGTGTGTGTGTTGTTATTAAATATTATTGCTTATGTTTATTTATGTTAGCTTACCCTACATTTTTTGTGTGTGTTTTATGTTGTTTTGCCTTGCATGTTCTTTATAAATGCATTTTCTATGTTATTTTATATTCATATTTATAGTTTTATTGTATCCTTAATGCATTTTTATATTCTTTATTTTCTATATTTATATTTTTTTTCTTGTTAATAGTAATAAATTGAGCTTGTTTTGTACAAATGTGTTATTTTGTATGATTAGTTAAAGGGATTCCACTATAATGATAGAGTATACAAGCAAGAATACAGAGATATCCCGTCTCAATGCACTCTCCTTACCACTCAGTATCACTTATAGCAACAAGATGTGAACACCCTCACAATCTTACCAAAACAGAGAGCAATCCCAACTCCCTAAACACCTTGAGAGCAATCCCAACTCTCAATGAGAACAATCACAATTCTCTCCCTGGCACAACCGCATAGAAACTCAATCCACTAATTGAAAATGATTAACCTGGTCTTCACAGCAAGCACTCCAGTAGCGCATATATGATCAACAACCTTTAAGCATAATTCTTGATAGAATCTTGATGTATAAACCTAAATTTGATCCTTGATTCTTCAAGATGGTTCTTGGACGCTCTTGTAATTAAAACTCAATCAAAATGTTAGTTATGAAATTAAATGTTCAAAGATTAGTTTGAAACAACGCGCAAGACAATTATTTATAGGATTTTTGAAATCCTGATGCAATTTAATCGATTACAAAATTTATATAATTTGTTATGTTTTTCCCCTGGTTTAACAAATTTTTTGAAGTCTTCCAGATTTGACTTTTAACAGATTATGTAGTGCATGCAATCGATTAGACAATTCTCAACAGCTAACAATATGACCGTTATAACTGTATTAACTTGAAAGAAATTGAATTTATCATTTGAAAATGACTTAACCGATTATACAACTTATGTAATCGGTTATGTCTTACACTT
Organism: Vigna radiata var. radiata; assembly: GCF_000741045.1. Taxonomy (NCBI): domain Eukaryota; kingdom Viridiplantae; phylum Streptophyta; class Magnoliopsida; order Fabales; family Fabaceae; genus Vigna; species Vigna radiata. The sequence continues at coordinate 13,300,473 of NC_028357.1, read as the reverse complement.
AAGCAAATTTTCAATTTCAATCTTCATTCAAATCAAATTTTCACTCTTTTTAAAACATGTCTTGACTAACTTTCTCATTTAATCGGTTATACACATTGTATAACAGATTATGTTAGAATAGTTTGCCTCCAATAAAGCGTACAAGAGTTTTGAAACAATTTGATAGATTAAACAATTCTTTTAACATATTATGTTATACCAGAAATACATTTTCAATCTGTTTAAATATGTAAACCTTTTTCCAATCAGCAATACATGTATCAAGCACACACATCAATAATATCAAACATTTGTTATGTCATTTTGGTGAAGATAACTATAAAACAGATCCTTAATGTCCATCATACAATGTTCATCATCATGTACATCATCATGTACATCATCGAAAACAATATATTCAAAGGAGTCAAGGCTCCCCCTATCAACATTCTCAAATCTCATAATTACATTTTGTGATAATTGTCAGAGCGGTGTAGTGGAATGATTAGCATGAACAACAAACCAAGAGGGGTTGAATTGGTTTCTTATCACAAATTTGTGCCTTTAATAATTTTCTCTTTATTTTAAATTCCTTGGCAAATAATTAAAACAATCATAGAGAGTAAGGAAGAGAGAAATTGCATAAAGAATTTTATACTGAATCAAATCACAAGAATCTCACGTGCAGTTGCTAACCCCAAAAGGAGATTACTTTCCACTAGCACAAAACCAATAAACTGTTACAATCACAAAAAAAAAAAAAAAACAAGTTTAAGGGTTTAGAAACACCTTGCTTGTTACCACAATAGATGAAACTCACTTCCTCTGAAGGCCACAAGGGATGAATACCTTTGAATGTTTCACAAAGGATAAATACTTCCTTTGAATCTTCACAAATGATGACAAACTTCACTTAGCAACAACAACAATTCAATCACACTCCCAATGAAAGTTCTCGCTCTATGCCAACACCAAGTTCTCAAAGCCATAGTACAATGGTTACACAAACCCTAGAACACACTTTTCACAACTTAAAAATAATCAAATAAGTTTTCATGTATTTCATGTATTAGAATGAGAGTCTCAAACCAATATATAAAGATCTCACTCAAGGACGCCTCCAAAAATTCGTTGTCAGTTACTTCTCGTGTGATAATCGATTATCCACTTATGGTAGTCGATTATGCATTTAATGAATGTACAATGGCCAAAAACATGCCTAAAAACTCCAATGGCTAGTCGTGATAATCGATTATGGTAAGTCATCATCGGTTATGGATAATCAATTATCCTAAACTGGTAATCAATTATTCTAAAGATAAAATGAATGTTTAGCAAACTTTAAAACCCTCTCTATGATAATTGATTATCTTAAGTGCTAATCGATTATTGCAGAGTTTTTGTGACTTCAAAACGAATTTTAAAGCATACAATACAAGAAATCAACCACAAATACAACCCTATACATAAATTTACTTATTACAAAAACTTTAACATAAAACACAAGTCTTCAAAAAGATCTTTTTGCAACTTAAGCACTTGAGATTTGATTTGGACATCATCAAAACTTCAAACTTCAAAATTTTGCTAACAATCTCCCCCTTTTTTATGATGATCAAAATTCCTTTGATTTAAAGCTTTTTGTAACTTGTAACTCATACATAACTTAAAAAAAAGGGATTAATTGATAAATGATAAATATATTAAAGCTTTTAAACATATTTTTTCCCTTTTTGATCATTATTAAAAACAACTATGTATGATTAAGTTATTTCTCCCCCTTAATATAATACTCCCCCTAAATAGAAGCCAGAAATAAATAGGGCAAAAGGAGTAATAATGCAAATTTTTATTAAACACAAAGCACACAACACAAGAGGTAAAGATGCAACAATGCATGAAAGATAATACAAAGAAATCTAGAACTCATCACTACTATTATCATCTAAATAGTTAACTAGATCTTCTATGACTTGAACCCTATTATCTAGATTCCTAGAGTACAAACTTCTTCATGCTCAGAGGCCTGAACAACAAACATATCAGACAACTTCCTAAAGACACTTTCTAGAGAATAAGAGGAGCCGACAGGAGCAGGAGAAAAAGGTCCCGCTATATGTAGGATATCATCCATCTGCTGGTCTTCATCTTCTTCAGTTGGGTTCCCTACATCATCGCAGTGGACATAATTATTTCCTTGTAAGGTGAAACGCATCTGGCAGAGGGAAGAGACCCCAATCTGATTACCATTATGGGTACTCTGAAAAGCTTCTCCTGAGACATCTACCCCTTTATACTCATAAATTCTTGATACCAATAAAGCATAAGGAATATGGTAGTGAGGAAAAATCTTGGCCTTCATCATTTCAGGTGAAGTTAGGCCAATGAATAAGGATGTCATTGATTATCCCATAGATAATCATGAGATCAACTTCTGAGCACTCTGCATGGTTTGAAGCCTGGGGACTGATAACGGTCTAAAAACCATTATTTTCATACTTAAAATTGATATCAAATACACCCTTTATGACTTAGAATTAGCTTGAAATCATGCAATTAGCTTAAGTTAGAGTATAAGAGAGTCAAATTAGGTTTTATTGGTTTTATGCTTGGTTTTCCTTTGATGTGGCAAGATTTATTAGGAATTGAATGAAGGAAGTCAAGTAAGGGAGGAATTGGATGCAAGAGAAGGTGGAAAAGTGAAGAAAATAAGAGTCGCAGCCACTGCTGGGCGGTGAAACCACCGTCGGGCGGTGTACTATGTAGGCAATTCTCTGCCAGATACTTAAGCGGCACCACTAAGGGGTGGAATTGAGTATAGCACTCACCGTCGGGCGGTGAAACCCACCACCGGGCGGTGGACTCTTCAGTGGATTCTACGGAAGACGCTCAAGCGGCAACACTGGGGGGTGAGATCAAGTAACGCGCCCACCGTCGGGTGGTGAAGCCACCGTCGGGCGGTGAAGCCACCGTCGGGCGGTGTACTAGTGGGCCTAGGCTAAATTTTTGATATTTTTCTGAGTTATAAATGTATTTGCACGAATCAGAGAAGCTATCTTTTGGCAGAAAGGAGGTAGAAACACATTCTTCTCACCTCAGAGACAGATTTTGAATGCGAAAGCTCCAATTTATCAATTCTAGGGTTATTTTTTCCATACTTTTCATTCAATTCATCTAGATTCACCATGACTATGGTGAACTAAACCCTTCTATTGTTGGGGAGCGATGTAATCCTATTTGAAACTCTTTTATATTGAAATTCTTACTTTATTCATATGCTTTGTTCATCAATTATTTGAGTTTTTCCTCCATTATATTTGCATGCTTTGTTTAAGACATTATTCAATAGCATAATCTTTGATTCTTTCTATATGGACATGTATAATTAGGTCTAGACATGAGGGAATTCTCTTGATAGCAATATTACCTAGACATAGGAATAGGAGGATCAATTGCCTTAAGCTTCTGCGCGAATTATGTAATGCATGAATAATTGTTAGGGAGAATAGACATAGTAAATTAGTAATTAGGAGTAGACTCTATTTATCAAGATATTGATAGTAGGGGATTTTAGAAAGTGGCGTGAACATTGATAACAAAGTCGAATTTAGTAAGAATAGTAGGTATTTGAGAGTGGATTACGATGAAACCGTAAACCCTAACAACATCATTCATCCATATTGTTCAACTATCAATTGATCAATTATCATATGCATGTTTATTTTCTGTTTTGCATTTAAAACTCAAATTGTCGTTTATTCGTCTTATGATTTCAAAACATCACATGAACGTTTAGGCCTAAGAGTCCTTTGGAAAACGATACTCGGACTTACCATTTTATTATTACTTGATACTGGTACACTTGTCAGAGTGTTAACAGGGACATAACAACCAAACAATTAAGGAGTGGACCAGTCTTTCATCCTTCTTAAGACTACTCACAAGCAACTACTTATTATTGATGAGCACCTCAAGATCCTTAAGAAAAGAGCGGAAGACCATAGTTTTGTTAAAGCCTTCAAGGCCTGAGAGATTTTGCTAACAATAATGAATTATTTTATATGATTTAGAATTTAAATTAGATTTCAATTAAGATATTAATTTGATAATTAATTGTAACGTCTTAAAAATTATAGTTTTAAAACTATTAGGAAATCATCACATCTTCAATAAACAAGAATATTTAACTAAATAATGTTACCAATGAGAAGCATTGATGCTTTGAAGAGATTTTGATGATGATGCACTTGAAGCCTTAAAGAGTTATTTACATACATTGTTAAATCATTTTTGTAGAAAACATTGTATTAGGCTTTTGCTTTCACTTGTACATCATAATAAGACTTGTAAATTGCTTTTTAGTATAGCTATGTTGCGGCAATAATTGATTATCATGAAAGATAATTGATTATCATGTGTAAAACGAGAAAACACTTCAAATCAGCAATAATCGATTAACTCTCAAGATAATCGATTATCACCGAAAGTTATAATTGTTCAGGGTTCGACAATAATCGATTGTCCTGAGAGATAATAGATTATCACATTTTCCAAAACCCATTACATTCTAAAATAATCGATTATCACTTTTAATAATCGATTATCATTGGCAGTTGGGAGATGTCTTTTTAGTTTTTGACCTAGCTTGAACCTTGGGCTATAAATAATATTCTCCACAATTCTTAGAGAGTAACTTCTCATTTGAGAGTATTAGAGATGTGTGCCTAAAAGAAACTCTCTGGGTGTGAGAAGGTAGCTTGTGTTACTTGGAGCTTGTAGGAGGAAGTGCTTTTTCTTGGTGTGTCTAAGTGGTGGAGTATACCTACAAAGTAGAGTCAAGTTGTTCATCCTTTTATACGTCAAAAAGGAGGTATCTTTCATCTCTTATTTGTTAAGAGAGGTGGTTTCTAATCTCAATCCTGATTTCTCTATTGTAAATTGTTACTTGTTTTAGTGGAAAGGTTAATCCCTCTTTTGAAGAGATTAATGACTGGACGTAGAATCTTTTGATTCAAACCAGTATAAAAATCATGTGTGTGATTCTCTCTATTTATGCATATATTGTTTATAAACTATTCGACAAAATTTCTAAAAGAAAGTTAAATTTTTTAAAAGAACCAATTCACCCTTCCTCTCTTTGTTATTGTCCATTTTTCACGTTCTTTAACACATTTCGATGTGCGATACCAATTCCTACAATTGGTATCAGAGCTTGCTTTGATAGTTTTTCAAATTTTTTCGAAAATGGTAGGACATAACCAAATGTATGTAGATGATGCTTCAATTGACATACCTCCTTTGTTTACGGCGAAAAATTGTGCTTTGGAAAGTAAGACTGCACATTTTTGTGGAGTTTGTTTACAAGGGTATTTGGGAAGCTATTTTGAATGGACCATTGTTCCCACCATTACTGTAAATGATATGCAGGTAGAAAAACCATATTTGTAATGGAATGCTAAAGAAAACAGACAAGCTCAATTTGATATAAATGCTCGTAATATAATATCCTCTACTTTGGTACTAGATGAATTTTACAGGATTTTAGTGTGCAAAACAGCTCAGGAAATGTGGGAAGTTCTTCAAGTAACTCATGAAAGAACTGACGATATGAAGCATGCTAGGAAGAACACCCTGATACAGGAGTATGAGATGTTCAAGATGTTACAAGGTGAAATCATCGTTGATATGCAAAAACGCTTCACACATATTGTCAACCATCTTTTTGGTGTTGGTAAGAAATTTGACACTGATGATTTAAATGTTAAAATTATGAAATCTTTGAACAGGATGTGGCAGCCAAAGGTTACTGTGATAATTGAGTCTCTGGACTTGACATCCTTGTTTATGGTTGTGCTTTTTGGAAAGTTAAGAGAGCATGAGCTTGAGTTGAATAGACTAAGTGCTAAGGAAGACCAAGGAAAGAAGAAAACATTGGCCTTCAAAACTGAAATTTCAAAAGGCAAGAGTTCAAAAAAGGATGAGGAATCTGGAGATGAAGACTCAAATGACAAAAATATGAGTCACGTGATTAGGAAATTCAACAAGTTCATGAAATCTAAAGGTAAGGAACAATTTAAAAATGACTGGAAGAAGAAACAAGGATCTTCTTCAAATTACAGGTGTTATGGTTGTGGAGTAAAAGGGCACGTTAATGCGGATTGTCCAAACATAAAAAAGGGTGAAGAAAAGAAGATTTTCAAGAAGAAGAGAGCTTACATTGCTTTGGAGGATAATGCTTCAAGCACCTCTAGTTCAAGTGATTTCGATGAAGAAGGCAACTTGTGCTTGATGGCAGATATTGATGACACTGCAAGCCAAGTAAGTTGTTCTAGTTCTGAAACTTGTGAAATTGTCTTGCAAAAAACTTTTCTTGATTTGCTTGATGAATCTGAAAAGTTAGATGTTGCTCATAAGAAATTGAAAAAGGAGTTTACAAAGTGGCAGTTAAAATTTAAAAAATCTTTAGAAGAAGAAGGATTGAATAATAAAATTTTAGATCTAGAAAAGAAAAATGTTTCCGATGTTGAATGTTAGAGTCACATGCTTGATATTGATATTCTTGAAAATCTGCTTGAAGTGGCAACTAGAAATAAAAATGTTGAAATTCCTATATCAGTTAAAAAGGTTTATAAAAATAAGAACAAAATTAGAAGAACATGTGGGGTATAGGTTGAAAAAGGAACAACTTATTATTGGAACCCAAATGTTGTCACATGTTTTTATTGCATGAAAAATGGGCACACCTCTAACAAATGTAGAATCAAACATTTTGGTGTTCCAAATGAAAAATATATTTCGGTTCTTGTTATAAAGTAATTTGCCTATAACCTTAAAGGATCTAAATAAGATTTTGGGACCAAAACTCTATTGTTTTGTTTTGTAGGTTAAATTTTTAAAAGGAAAAGAAGACTTTATGGTATCCTGGTAAATTTTAAGAGCTTTGAAATGATTTATAAATCTTAGATATATCTTAAGTGCCCAAATATAGTCAAAATAGTGTTTGTCGTAAATTAAAGCGCAATAAAAGATTACCAAGGGTGATAATCGATTATCAAGGTCTTAAAATATTCATTTTGACTCCAACGTACAAATTTGGCTCGACAATGATCGATTATCAAGAGTGATAATCGATTACCTTAAGTTATAACGTAAAAAGAAAAGAATTTTTTTTTTAAATCTTTTTTAGATTTGAAAGGGGAGAAATTTTAATAATTTTAAGGGACCTAAATTCTTTTTGAATTAACTAATTTAGGGGGAGCATATAGATTAGATGATTTTTTTATTAACATCTGATGTGATAAATCTTGTGATAATTGGTACCTATTTGAGAGAGATATATGATTTTGTTGATATCTTCTTATTTAGCTCAATTTTGGATTAATAACTTTTTTCCCCTTAGTTGTCAATTAAGAGCAAGACCTTCAATAACATGACATATCACAAGCATTGAACAAATTTTTTATCATCATCAAAAAGGGAGAGATTATTACCAATGAGAAGCATTAATGCTTTGAAGAGATTTTGATGATGATGCACTTGCAGCCTTAAAGAGTTATTTACATACATTGTTGAAACATTTTTATAGAAAACATTGTATTAGGCTTTTGCTTTCACTTGTACATCATAAGAAGACTTGTAAATTTCTTTTTAGTATAGCTATGTTGCGACAATAATTGATTACCATGAAGGATAATCGATTATCGTGTGTAAAATGAGAAAACACTTCAAATCGACAACAATCGATTATTTCTCAGGATAATTGATTATCACCAAAAGTTATAATTGTCTAGGGTTCGACAATAATTGATTATCCTAAGAGATAATCGATTATCACATTTTCCAAAACCCATAGCCGCCTAAAATAATCGATCATCACTTTTGATAATGGATTATCACTGGCAGTTGGGAGGTGTCTTTTCAGTTTTTGACCCAACTCAAACCTTGGGCTATAAAAAGTGTTTTCCACAATCCTTAGAGAGTAACTTTTCATTTGAGTGTATTAGAGTTGTGTGCCTAAAGGAAACTCTCTGTGTGTGAGAAAGGAGCTTGTGTTACTTGGTGCTTGTAGGAGGAAGTGCTTTTTCTTGGTGTGTCTAAGTGGTGGAGTATATCTACAAAGTAGAGTCAAGTTGTTCATCCTTTTGTGCGTCAAAAGGAGGTGTCTTTCATCTTTTATCTGTTAAGAGAGGTGGTTTCTAATCTCAATCCTTATTTCTCTATTGTAAACTGTTACTTATTTTAGTGGAAAGGTTAATCCCTCTTTTGGAGAGATAACGACTGAACGTAGAATCTTTTTATTCAAACCTGTATAAAAATCCTATGTGTGATTCTCTATATTTCTATATCTATTGTTTATAAACTGTTCGACGAAAGTTCTAAAAGAAAGTTAATTTTTTTAAAAGAACTAATTCACCCATCCTCTCTTGGTTATTGTCCGTTTTCACGTTCTTTAAAACATTTCGCTGCGCGATACTTGTATCATCCATTTTTAATAGTAAAATACTACTAAAATGAACATTACATATATGACAAATTAACTACTATAAGAAATAAACCTACGAAAGACAATATCTACACTTGTAGATTCGTCTGACTTCTTTACTAAATCCCCTTGATCACTTATCGTTGAAGTAACTGAATAAAATGTCCCCCTAAACTCACATCAATCAGGTGATCATGGCAAAAGAGAAAACATACAAAGACAGACAAACACAAAAGCAAGGGTGAGCTAGATATACAAAGATCATACAACCCATACCAATTTAACCAATACATAAGCATGTAACAACCAAGTATTTCAAGCATGCAAGGACCATAACACAATACAGACTAAGACCGAATGCATTATTCTGATACCAATGACCAACCACGTGATTTGACCATCCAGACTAGTATGAAATGTCAAGTTCCAGGGGTTTGTGCACCCGGTTGGTGTAGTAACTAGAAAATCATCAATTGCCACCCGAGGTTAGTCCATTATAACTCACCCAAGAACCTATGGGCTAGGACCTCCTGCTATTCTCACCACATGACTCATCATTCTCTACTTGAGCATGGGTGATCATTAGAATGTCAGGATAAACCATATAAGGACACTCCAACCATTCATACGGTCAATCACAACAAGCCACAGGGCACCACCATGTAACCTCCCTTGAGGATCATGGAATTACGTCCATTAACCATACAGGGCACCACCACGTAACCTCCCATGAGGATCATGGAATTACATCCAATAGTTTTACTTCAAAAGACCACAAACAACTCAACAGGTCATCCAAATCACATGAAATCATTACATATACATTACTAGACAATAACAGTCCTAGAAGAACCATTAAACAAAACAAAACCCTATAAACTCATACTTAGACAAAGAAAACAACTTTGAAATCATCACCAACAGTTTCAGAAAGGTCCAAAACCCCGAAAACAACCTAAAGAACATCCAAAAATGATACTTGAACCCCGAAAACCACCCAAAATTGTCCTAGATGATTTTCCGACGACAATAATCGATTATCATATGTGATAATCAATTATGACTTTCTGATTGGAATAATCGATTATCAAGTGAGATAATCGATTATTCTTATCAGTTTTTGACAGCAACCTAATTTTTCTGGTTTCGGTGCATCTTAGACATATCCAATTGATCAGTTTAAAATTTGTAACACTAATGTTGATATAAACATGTTTATAGATGAAAGTAAAGTATTGCATTGGTCATTTGGATAGGAATTAGATGTACTAAACCAACTCAAATTCTACTCCAAAACATCAAACTCAATAACTAGAGGACCCCAAACCAATTCTAACACTTTGCACCTATTTTGACCAATTTGGTGACTCAAACAAGTCACAACCCACTTGTTAAGACTGCCCCAACAACCCAATTATACCAAGAACCCCTAACTCTCAAATTCACTACCTCACTTCCTCTAAAATGACCTAAAACACTACCAAATCACCAAGTTTTCTACCTAGCTCAAGTTATAACAGATTTCACACTCCAAATCACTCCCAACCTGATCAACTACAACAGATTCAACTCATTCACACGACCTATAACATCACAGCACAGTTCACAGATTTGCACATTTCAACTCATACAACATGATATGCTCAAGCACGTAAAAAGAAAACTCCAAACAACATACCAAGTCAGAATTTAACATACATACACCTCAAGCAAACAAATTTAAAGAAGTACTTCTAGCTCTCCTTACCTTAGGGTTTCACAACACAGAGGAATCTAAACCCCGACCGTTTACTCGCACCACGTGGATTTTCTAAAGCTCCTACAATCACCAAATGGGTGAGGAAGAACAAATTTTTAGGGTTGGAATTGGGTAAGGAATGGAAGAAGAACTACACATTATACATGCAAATCAACAGAATTCCACAGACCAGACTTTAGAACGTGAAAAGAGTTGTGAGAACCACTTACCAGCTAGAATCAAAAATGCAATCGGTGACAAATGTAGCTCTCTACACCAGGAACGCCTAAGCACCACCTGATCGTTGATCAAGCAACTCAGTGAGGAAAAATGGTAAAGAGAAGGTAGAGAAAGCTGAAGAACAAGATTTCTAGAGAGATAGGCTTATTAGGCTTATGAACCAGGGTGTTCTAAAATGTGTTTTAATATTAAAAGCTTGGTGCCATTAGTGTAATAAGCATATCTACTCTTTTTTACTTTTATTTTTCAGGTTCTCACAATACCAATTCCTACAAAGTAAGACATAAAATATGATTACAATTATCCAAAATATAACCATAAATCAAATTTTTTTTATACAAGATATCTTATGCTACTAGTAATATCTACAAAAGAGCTCAGGTTCTTCAAAAACGTCGAAAACAAACCAAATTACTTTATCTAAGCATCAACACCCTCATCATCCAGCACATACTCCATTGAAATATCTTCCTCTACTCACACCAAATAGGTGATCATTTCCAAGGAGAAAGATTCACACAAAGCAAACAAACACAAGCAATAGTGTATCAAAATGGAGTTGTATTGATTCAATTTTCATCATAAATCCTCACTTTTTGATGTATCTAAATCATTTACAATAAGCTTATGTGCTAAACAAATATTGGAAGACCATAAAAGCAAGAGGAATTGCAAGAGGATAAGCTTGGCAAAGGCTTTTGGCGCTGAGCGGCACATCCTCGCCATTAAGCAGCGTTCTTCTTGCAAAACTAGCACTTGAGCGCCACCTCTATGCCGTTGAGCGCCAAACCCCTCGGCTTTCTCCCGCTTGGGCGTTACTGGGCCATTGTTGAACGCCATACTAGAATATCATAAACTTTGATTTCTGATTTGGTTGCATTCCCAAACTTATCCTAATGACCAAATTGGTATCCTTGAGACTAGAATTGATTTAAAACCATGTTTTTAACTAAAATTGAGTACCATTTTGCTTATTTGGTAAGGAATGAGATCCACTGGATCAAACCAACAACTCAAAAGCTCACAACTTAACTTCTACATGTTACAAACCAAATTTTAGTGATCTAAGTGGCTAAACAAGTCACAAATGACTCAAAATCAAATCTCAAGCATTTAGTTCTTCCCAAATCCACTCTTTTAAATTTTCACCTATCAAAACCCCCAAAGTAGACCAAAAAACAATCCAAATCTCAACTCTATTAACTATAACAACAGACTTCAACCAATTTGACCTCATAACCCCATCTCAATTGATTTAAAACAGTTAATAACCAACAAGCATTCACATCACAACTCATCCAACTCAAATAACACACATTTAATTCAATTCCAAGCACTCATACTATCATAATATCCTATTTCAACAAGTTATCTATTAAATACCACACCAATTCAACTTCATTTCAAATTAAAGCACATAAAAAAATTAACAACTTACTAAGACTTTATAAACACACAATTAGCTTCCCTTACCTGATTGGAAGCTTCAACAGTTGTAAGAGACCAACAACTACTCCCTTAGCTTAGATAACTCTATCTACACCTACAGATCACAAAATCATGATCAGGATATGTTGTTAGAACAACTAATCAACAGCTAACATACTATAAAGTTAAGGAGACACATGCGACATAAGATTGTTCACATGCACGAAAGAGAATATAACTAAAAAAAAAAGTATAAACTAACTTACTCTTTTAAGAAAACTAATCGGATAAAGATGAAGATTTTACTGTCATCATTACCTAGACACTTCCTGATCTTTATGTGGTTATAACTTAAAGAGAGATAATTATGTGGTTATAACTTAAAGAGAGAAGGTAATAGAGACTCGAAGAACAAATTTCATAGAAATAATTTGTGTTTTAAATAATGAGACCAATGATAAAATTTCTATTTACTTTTAATTATTTTAATATTAAAATAACATGATCTCATTAATTAAACACCATATCAATTCTTAAGACTAAATTTTCTAGTTATCACATTAATTACATATTAGATTTGATGATAAATTTAATTTAATTCATAATATATTTCAATTAAACTATTCAATTTAATTAATTTAATCACTTTATTCAATCGATTACTTGTTTCAATTTTTAGGTTTTAATATTTAAATACAATAAAGTTAGTAGACTTGTTGATTTATTTTACATATTTCGTTTTTCAAATACGTTATTATTTAGTTCAACTCATTTTCTAAAAAAAAAATTAGAAATTGTATCTCGTATCAATAGAAAACTAATATTGAACATATTTGATAAGTGTTTCAAATCAACTTAGTTTGTTATTTTGGATTTGTTATATTTGATTAGTGTTTATCTTAAGTTTTGTAATAACTGATTTTTTTTTTCTTGTTTGTGCTTGTACACAGGCTTTTATTTTTCTTATAGAAAATAATATGATTATTATTATATTTATATAAATAAGTTTAATATATATATATATATAATAATAATAATAATAATAATAATAATAATAATAATAATAATAATGTATAAGTATAGTATTGAAATGAAAGATTGAATAATGTAAAGTGTTTTTTACAAAGTTGAAGATGTACTTTGCAAAGAGACTTTGGTTTCATGGACTTCTTCAACCTTTATTTTATTAACTACTCGTCCATTTTCCTTTTGGTACTCGTCCTCTGTTAGATGCACTGGTGTTGCGTCTGCAGAAAATTTTTCGATGCTTAAGTAAGTTTTCAGTATTAATAAAAAGTCAAAATGGTAATTAATGTTAGTAAAAACAAAAACTCGATTAGTGTTATATCTAAAGCATAATTTAATACTCATAGGCTCTTACTTGGATAGGCTGGGTTTGGACTCAATGGTCCAATGGTCCATTTATCTTGATTGAGGCGATAATTGATTAGATTTTTCTAAGTTTCATACTAAGGGATACACAATTAGATTTGGTAGGCCGACACATACTCGGTTAGACCTCTTAGTAGATAGCTCACCATTAGCTTCGGTAGATGACACAAGGTACTGATATGAGGCACACAACCCTCAAATGGCAACACTTAACTATCAAGTGGCAGCACATTGCCCTCAACAAGCGGCACATGATACTTAGCAGAAAGCACTTGAGCTTTGGTAGGTAGCTCTAAGCCCTCAACATACGACAATTGGCTCTTAGCAGGCAGTACTTAACCTTTAGCAGGTAGCACTCGGCCTTCGACATGCAGCACATGGACCTCAATAGATAGCACTTAACCTTCGGTAGGTAGCATTCGATCCTCGGTAGGTGGCACTTAGGGTGTGCTCTGCACTAACTTGTCCTAGGAAAAGATCAATGTTGATAAGGCCAAAGGGTATTCAGCCATATACAATACACCAACCCTATTCTTTTCATGACTTGAAGGCATGAAAAGAAATTTAATAAAACTAGTTGTTGGTCCTTAGATAATGTAAAACCATGATGCTAGTATTCAATAACTAGCCTACGAGGTTTTGGAAAGAAGTGCAAAGAAAATTTGTATCTTTGGTTGTAATCTCACAAGTATAGTAGCACTCAACCTTGAGGAGTGATGACAAGAGATTCTAATTATGCACTAATAGATATAATGTGAAAGAATAGGTGTAGCACAAGAAACTAAATCTTACTTGGAAAGGAATAACATTGTCTAAACTTAAAACCATAAAAGAAATAATCAACATAGGAATAATATTATCTAAAAACTATTTAAACATATCAAGAAAACAAAATTAAAGTGATCATTGAAAAAGTACTTCTCAAATATTTTAATTACAAGTACTACGTAAAATAACTTTAAGTATTGTTATATTCCTCAAGTCAAATTCTTCCTCGGTAGTAAAATGATGGTTAAACTCATTCAGAGGTCCCTATTTTTGTGTTTTTGTCCCAATTTAGTCCCTATCTTAATATTTTTACCAATTAAGTCCTTAAGATTGAAAAATTGAAAGAAATTAACCCTTGCCGTTAAATCAAGTTAACGGGGTTAACTTCCAGCTGATCTATGAGGCCGAGGTGGCTTTTATTTGTTATGTGGCGTGCAAAGAAGCTTTCAGGTGGCTCTAATTTGTCACGTGCCTTTCAAATTGGCATAACGTCAATCATGGAAACATCTCCAGTTATGCGTTCATCATCAAGCCCAGATTCACCTGCAAATAGAAACCAACCAAGAATCACACCTCCGCAGCAACAACCAAAAATTACCATCTTCATCATGAACCAAAATATGCGAAGCTCCTCGCATGACAATCATCTCCTTTGCACAACCTGCATCAGAAATCGAGACCAAAGAAAAGCAAATTTGCGCATAACCCCAAATCAAACCCTACGAAGAACCCTAATCGCAAATTCCCAAATTCAAAACTAGGGTTCTCCAATTCCCAAATTCAAAATTAGGGTTCTGCAATTCCCAAATGCACCCTGATAAAAATAAATTTGTAGGTTCAAACTGAAGGAACAAACTTGGCTAATGAATTTGGGTCAGGAAGGGTTAATGCTGTTGGAAATTACAAACGCACTGGTGCCAGGGACATATCACAACATTGCCCATTTGAATAACTCTCACCGACCCAACATTTCTTCTCCCCAGCGACTGCTCCGCCCTTCTTGCAGGGGACTTCCCCGCTGTTCTTTCCCTTCGCACCCCCAGCTCGCCGGAAAAGGAGCGCGCTTTACGAACCTTTGTCGGAGATCTGTTGACCCTCTCACGCGACTCTTCGTCGGCGAGCATGGACATGCTCTCGCTCACACTGCTCACTTTAGAAACCTTCTCCGCATCGAATTTGGTTGTTTCTAACAACACTTCCTTCACAGTTTCTTCCTCCAGTGGGAGTGCTCTGTTTTTTGAACCTATAACAATAGATCTCAATGGTGGCTCACGAGGTTTGCTTGAGGGTAAAGAACAAGATCTTAAAATCTTAAACCAAATCCCCAATTTCTTAATTTTGTGATTAACTTCACTAATAACACTAATAACAGCCACGTGCATCATAAAAGACACATCAAAGCTTCTGTCCACGCCACGTAACAAGTAAAAGACAGCTTACCCTCACAGCTAGGCTGGAAGTTAACCCCGTTAACTTGATTTAATGGCAAGGGTTAATTTCTTTCAATTTTGCAATCTTTGGGACTAAATTGGTAAAAAATATAAGACGAGGACTAAATTGGGACAAAAACACGAAAATAGGGACTTCTGAAGTGATTTAACCTAAAATGATTTTTTTTTAATGAATGAAACTGATTGAAAGTAATTTCATAAAGAAATAAGAGATATCAAAACTTTTATATCTAATAATTTTAATTGATTAAAACAAAGCTTAGATTTAAGTTCTCAAGGTTTTAATTTGCTAAATCTATGAATTTTAAATAATTCTAAAAGACTACTGTATAAATTTTAACCATGCAAGCAGTGTATTTCCATGTCCATAAAATTTTGACTATCCTATCTCTGTTCCGCCAAAATTGAGTTTATGCATATTGATATGCTATATTAAAAACAAGTTTAAAGGTTAACTAGCTTATCAAATTTCTTAAAATATGTATGTTTATTTGAAAAAAGCGCGCGCGCACACACATATATATATATATTCTTTCTTAATTAATCAATTAAAATATTTAATTAAATAAAATTGAAAAAATTACTACTTTTTCATACAAAATTATTGTATTATTATCAATAATTAAAATTTAATTTATAAGTGTTCATGATTTAAATTATTACATTACTGTACATTTACATAATTTCTGCAACATAATACAAAACTATAATCCTTTAAATCATACTTATTTTTTTGTATTTTGATTTTAATACTTTATACATATACTTGTCCACTACGACTTAAACCCATGGCTTATTAGTATATATTAAAGATCCCATGTTAGGTTGAGAAGGAAAGAGATATTTAACCTGACCCAGCTGCTTAACGGTTGGCCCAACCCATTCTGAAATTTGAATTTTTTTTCCAATCCAGCCCAAATACAATATGAGTTGGGTTGGCCCATGTACTATGACCAAATTTAACAATTAAGTACGTATGCAGCGAAAAACTCAATTTTTAAGGTAAAGATAGCTTGCCTTATTTTAAAGCTTTTTTTTTTATTATTATTATTTCAAGGTTGAATGTTGATTGAGTCACTTTCTTAATTAATAAAGGTGAATTCTCAGATATATTAAAATGAACAATTAAATTAAAATAATTAAATTTTCACTCCTCTAACATATATTAATAAAAAAAAAAAATTGAGCAACAGCGTCAACTTTTTTTACATATAATAAAAGGCATTTGCAGGATAAAAATTAATAATCAGCCATAGTGATAGCAAATACAAATATTTTATAAAATTGATAGTAATAAACAAAAGTTTATTCAAATTGAATTAATAATCAACTAAATACACTACTTGCTTCGCCATGTGGTTATAAACTATTTGTTGTGAATTGTTTTTATTTTAATTTACCAAATGCTTTTATTTTAACATTATTTTTGGTGTTGATTACCAAAAGCACCTTACATAAAGATCATGGAATCATTAATAAATAGTGTAGTGGTGTAAATGGCTGGAATAAATAAATATTGTTCTAGATCTAGTTCAGAATGGGTTGAATATTCTTCTAAACCCTCAAATTTTGACTTTTCATAAAGTATATGGATGGTACGGTAAAAGGATCCTTAAAAAAAGACATGGGCAGGTTTACAAGAGAAAGAATTTGAAATTTTAATATTCATTATCAGATTACTATTATTTACGTATACAAATGTAATAATTACATAGAAAAATATTAATTATCTTTTAATTCGAATACGAGGAGTATATTATATAAAATAAATACCATAAGAATTAATTTTATTAATTGTAAAATCTGACCATGAAATTAATGTAAGGAATATGTTATGTGGACTTTTGATATGATTTTTATTTGTTTACTCTTTTAAAGTTGGAAAATTGAGATCAATAGATTAAAAAAGGATAACATAAAATCATTATTTATTTTTATTGAAGAATGAATCAACTTAAAAAAAAAATAAGAAAACGGAAAAGTGAGGCAGGGTGGGGATTAAGCTATACCCATTCTCAACCCATACTTCTCTAGGAGAAAATTCAAACCTAAACCTAACTAAAAGATATTTTTTATTTTATTCTATTTTTATCAAACTCGGGATGAACATTTTGGAAGTATAAACATTGAAATTTCAATTTTTTTTTTGGTATACTTTAGAAGTATAATAAAGAGTGATATTTTCGGAGAGATAAAACGTGGAAAAACTATATGAAAAAATAAGAAAGAGAAAAAAATATAGGTAGTGTAAAAGAAATATTTAAGAAAGAAAATCTTCATTTAGGTAGGATATTTTCATTTTGTGTAACAAATATTAAAGAAGTAAATATAAAATAGTAGGTATCATTTTAAAACCATTATATACTGTATACACTACCATTTAATAATGACAAATATTATTATTTTATTTTAAAATTTTATTAAATAAATATAATATTTTTATTATTAAAAAGAATTATAAGGTAGTAGTAACATGTAGGATAATGTTGTTAATATTTTGGATTTGAAATGTTGGTACTGTTTAATATTTGCATAATTAATTGGCTGAAGTCGTTTGGTTTGTATAAACATTAGATTGGGAACAGTTTTTCTTTTGAGAAGTTGTTTGGTTTGTATAAACATTGGATTGGGAATAACTTTTTTTTAATATTCTAGAAACATTGAATATTCACTCAATAAGAGATTGATGAGTCATATGGTAGACAGGATCCCAAGCTCGAATTGGAAATAACTAGTGAAGGGATTTGTAAAGCTAGTGAGTCCTAAATGCTCAACTTTGCAGTTTCTAGTGGCTTTTTAGTCCTTTTTGAAAAAATGACCATTGACTAGGTGGTGTGAAATGTCTCATTTCCCATGTTTTCCAGAAGCCGTAGGATCGCCTAATTTGAACTGTTAGATTTTGCTAGATCCAACGACATGGAATGTGCCAAGGACCACGACCTGATGCCTATAAATAAGGTGGCCTCTCCCGTCATTTTCATCATTAATATCTTAATCTCTTTGTCTTCCAAACAATTTTCTTCTTCTCCAGGTAATAATGTCGATCGTTAACTTGTTTTCGTCTAAGTAGTCCTCGGGGAGGGGCAAACAGGGTTACAACGACGGTGCTTCATGTTTGACAACACCAGTGTCTACATCCTCCTCCATCTTTGGGTCAAACGAGCGGGATGAGGGTCTAGTTGTCAGTGCGAGTAATGTAGATGATAATAAAGGTCGCTCAATACAAGGTGTTGAACTTCGTTTTTGGTTGTGTGGAGATCGATACCATCAATGAAGGTGTAACTTCAAGAGGCTCTCCCAGTCATACTGGGTTATGATTGGGCATCTCATGATGTGAGGGAGTATGTGATGTGCTTTTGAACCAACGCCCAATTGGGGGATTGGGCCGAGCGGAACTACATCTTAAAGTCTATTGAGTTTAACCCTCTCTTCAAGTTGATTGTTTGCAAAAGGAAATGAACGAATGTTTCACGGGAAGGGAGACAATTGTGATGACTTCTTCTTTTCGTATGTCTTTCCCTTTAATGAGATGTTCATTCTACCCCCCTTCGAAGAGTTTCATATGGAGGTGTTAAGGGAATTGAATGTAGCACCCTCACAACTTCATCTGAATGGTTGGGCGTGTATGCAAGCATTTGTGGTGCTCTGCTCGACTTTGGGTTTCATGTCCACTCTAGTGATCTTCCTCCATTATTTTCGTACTCGCTCACCCGCCAAGTGATGATGGGTCTCCTCAATATAGAAGTAGGGGAAGATCCTCTTCGAACTTTTCACCCCCTCCTTTAAGGGTTTTAAAAATAAATATTTTAAAGTAATAAAAACGAACTTCGTCCGTTCTCAATTTTTTGACGAGAATGGCCAGGCCAAGCTACCCCTCTATTGGACCCAGAATCCCGCTCAGATATCCCGCTCAGATAACTTCGTGACACAAGACCCATATGACGTTGACCAAGTTGGAGGCAATAAGTGTGATAGATGACTTCCTTCGCCGCCTTTCCTCCTGACGACTTATCTAGTGCCTTGAGTACGAGGACCTCAATGCTCAGGCGTTCCTATTGTGTTTCCTTTTGTTTTTTGAATTCTATGTTGGTTTTAACTTGACTAAATTTTTTTGTTTTGTATCAGCTATCAAGGCATCCTGGAATCCAAAGAAAAATTTCTCCAAGCTTGTCGAGGTGCTAATCAGGCCTCCGCTTCGGGGTGCTACTCCTGGCTGAACGAATTAGACCATAGGTGGGACACAACCCTCCTCCACGACCAAGCCACCCGCAACTTCTACAAGGTAGGTCGTCCGTCCTCCTCCATAGACTGAGTGGGAGCAGTTTGTCCCTTTGAGCATCATGCATCAAAACGAGTAGGTGGACAAGGGAAAAAGAAAAAGCAGTTGGGAGGGTGAAAAGTCATCCTCCCATAAGAAGAGTCGAAAAGATTATGGCCCGCCCTGACCGCTTGTTGGAGGGGTTCTCAGCCCCGAGTTCTGCGTCGGTCATAAGGTCAACTTCCGCCTAGCTGTTGATGAGAAGAATGTGATGGAACAAATGTCCGATTTGCAACTGACAGACATGACTCTTGAGACGCCAAAATGTTTTGGGTATGAAGTCGAGAATCACGATCTAGGTACTCCTTCACACTTTTCTTTTAATCTTCTAACGTCGTCATAAGTTTCCATTACAAAGTTATCCTCAATTCTTTGTTTTTAAACTCCAAGCTAGAGAGGGTTGGTACCTGTCAAAGGGTACTATGATGCTCAAGTCAATTATATGTGTTCGATCGGTTATCACAATAAAGTCTTAAATTTACAATAAATGCTACCTACTTTATTATTTTATTTCTATATTTATAAGTTTCAAAATAAAATTTTAATTAGAATTGACCTACCCACAACTCAATCATACCCAAAATTGTGTTTTATTTTTTAATATGTAATATTGGTACTTAATATTTACATATCCACTTATTAAGAAGTTGTCCAATTTGCATAAACTTTATGTGAAAAACGACCTTCCTCCAATATTTTAGAAATGTTAACCATTTGCTCAATAAAAGAGCTATTAGTCATACAGTACATCTTTTAATCTAATTTATCATAATCTATTTTACTTATTTTCATATTTCCTAGATATTTGAATTTTATGATTAATGTAATGAGATAGTGGTTCATTGTTATCCAATACACTTTTAAAGGAAACAATGAAATAATCTATTATTTTACATTAATAGTTACTGTAATTAAAATAAATTTAACTCGTAAAATCATAATACTTTTAATTGAAATCTCACACTTGATCATGATACAATAAAATAGTTAGAATTGATGAAGGAAACTGTAAAATCATGTGGATTGCTATTCTTTCTAAATTGCTTGACTGCACCACTGTTCATATAAAATCTAAAGTTAATTAAAAATTAATACAATTGAAAGTTTTCCTTCTTATGTGTGTTGTGAGTGATAGCTTATCCCAATTAAAACAAAAACTTAATACAATTAAAGTTTAGTCACTTTTTATAACTTAAAAGTATTTTCTGCCGTATCTTTCACTTTTTTCTCATCAAAATAAAATTCAAATATATATATATATATATATATATATATATATATATATATATATATATATATATATATATATATATATATATATATATATATAACATACTTTTATAAAATCCATATTATGACTTTCATGATTTTATAAGTCCTTCACGATCCCAATTATAATTTCTATTTTATATAAAAAAATCTCCAGTTTTTTTAACGCGTGAAGATAAATAGACTTAATAACAAGACAAAATAACATTACTCAAATAATGACCAAATTAAAGAAAAAGTAAAAAATTATAAATGCTCAATTAACTATAAATAAATAAAATTTCAGTTAAAATTATTTAAATTCACAAGAAAAAATTGAGAAAAAATTGACAATTAAATCTTAATAGGAGGGGAGTTATCATCAAAATAGGTAAGGGTAACCAACCTCTATCATTTCTTTCAAAGACAGTTTAACTTCTCTTTTTTTAACATAAATATTATTATTATTATTATTTAGCGGTAGGTTTTACGCAGCTACTAGTTAAGTATGTTTGAAACATAATAAGCCAGAGCGTAATTTATTTAACGTAACTTATTCGCTAATCAAATGCATACAAGGGAAGCGAGAAAGACGAAAAAGGAAATGAAGATCGATTTGATGAATTTTGAATAATTGTGTAAGAAATTTTGGTAGCGTGAAAGTAACTGCACTATTTCATTCGTTTGTTTAAAT
Source organism: Vigna radiata var. radiata (assembly GCF_000741045.1). Lineage (NCBI taxonomy): Eukaryota > Viridiplantae > Streptophyta > Magnoliopsida > Fabales > Fabaceae > Vigna > Vigna radiata. Next base: position 13,278,735 of record NC_028357.1, on the reverse strand, counting down.
GTTTTAAAAAAAAATTACAAATTATTATCATATATGTGTTGTCAGAAAAATCATAAAAAAATTATTTTTCCAAAATATAAATCTGCATCGATCTGGTTTACAAAAATTTAAATATCATAAAAAAAGAAAAAGACAGAAAAATGATAAAACATGGATATTTTAGCATTTGCAGCTCCGAAAAAACCATCTTAGATGCGGTCCTCCTCCGAGGGATATCCGAAAAGGATTGTTTCTGAAGCCAGGAGATTGGTATGATCTGAATTTTGCAAAATAAAATGAGGCCACCGTTTTATTCCATACCCAAGAAAGGAGAGACATTAAATAATAAATGGGGGAAGAAGATGTTGTTGATGAACATCACTCTTCACTGATCCAGATGCAAGCTGAAATCAACCATGGGTGTTGAAAGCTTCCCAGAGCATATTTTGAGGGGTAGGGTGAGTCCTTGCCTGAAGGGCAGCAGTTCTGAGTGTCTTAAGAGTCCGAATATTGGCCTCAAGAAATGTCAAACTTCTGTAAGGCAAATTGTGCTTCTTGCATAGGTCTATGACCAATGGAGAAACTTTCCTCAATTGGGCCCTTGGTAGCCTTGGGAACAAATGGTGCTCCAGTTGAAACTGCAATCCCCCAAAGAACCAGTCCATCCAACTTGAACAAGAAATGTCCAATGTCCCACTTGCTTGCTTTTGAAACCAGTCATTTCCATTTGGTGGCCCTTCATACACATCCGCAGCAAAATGGTTCAAACAAAATTGAAGGTGTTGGACGGAGCAAGCGGCAAAACTGGTCATCACAAACATCACCCTTTCTCCCCAATTCGGGAGGCATGAAATCAGGAGAGGGAACCAAATCCAAAACACAAGGATCCCCATAATGTTGAAGGCTCTGTCTGGGACTTTGCGCCTAGAAAACAACAACAATAAAGTCTGCAAATACAAATTCACCCTAGCAACGCACAGGATTGGGTAAAATGTCAGGTGCTGGTAACTGATAAGAAACCGGGACAATGAATCAAACTCCAACTTCCTCCCATAGAAACAGGACTTTATTGAATTGAAGAAACGAGTGGACACGGCAAACACTGGAATGTGTTGCAGATCGGGATCGTGGTCAAGGCTGTTGCAGGAAATGTGGTGAGCATTGTGAGTCCACTTCCACCATGCAATGCTTATCCCAGTCATGCAATTACCACAAAGGATCTGTGCTAATTTGTTGTAACCAGGAGTAGTCATGACCTCATAGTGGCCAGAATCATGACCCACATAGGTGCTTTGCATCCAAAGCAAACCCAACAATAGGGCAGAAGCTAAATGAGCCCACACACTGGTACACATCACGGTGCCATAAACAACAATGGCAAACATGATACTAACAGAGGCCAGTGTGAACAGAGTGACATGTTCTTTCTTTTCAAAGAGACCCATTTTGACAAACTCGGACACAAGCTTCCTGTAATCCTTGGAAACCTCCGAGACCTTGAAATCCATGAGGTGGTAGCCGGTGAAGAAGGGATCAAGATGTTTCCATGCAGTGCCAGGATGGTAGGCTATGAATGCATCGGTCACATCTTGGCCTGCAAGGTTCAAAAGGGGAACCTCTCCACCAGGGTGCTCCTTCGCCCAATCTGACACATTGTACACCTTACCCTGAATGGAAATCCACAAATCCCCTGGCTTGTTATGCTCCTTCAACTCCTCCGATGTGATGTACTTTTTGTTCTCAACCTCCATTGTTTTGTTGTCACAACAACACCAACACAAACAAAATGTAATGATCTTGCAATGCAAGCAAATTCCCAATTCAAACAATCCCTCTCCCTTAACGTTATGATGATGGGGTTGTTCAGAGAGACAACCCCATGTTAACTCAGGGATCCTGATTCTTTATCTCCCTCTCTTTATTTAATTTTTTTTTTTATGAGAAACAGGTAATGCACTCAAGTTTATATAATAATAATAATAGAAGAGGAGGGAGAAAATTTAGCAAGATAAATAGTAAATGGTTAGAAAAAACATGTGAAGAATAATATTAGATGGATGATTTAAAAATCTTTTGCCATTAAAGGAGATGCTCAAGGAGTAAAGGAGACTATAAGCTGTTTGTGAAAGAGCACCACACAAACAAAACAAAAGGTTTGGTCCAGGGTTGTCCAAGTCAGAAACCAAACAAAACAGTTACCATTATGTATACCCCCTCTCGCTATTCTTCTAACCGTGATTTGTATTTTCGGATCAATGTTTCTGTGGCTCAGAACGTGTTTTAGGTAGGCCACATGCTACTAACACTACACCACGTCGCAGAGTATTTCCAATGATAAAGTCCAACCAAAGATATTTTCGGAAGCACAACGGAAATATCCCATTCATTATTCAAGTCGTAGTAAGAGAAGGAGTCATAACACCGGTCTTTGCAATTTGATTTTCATATTATTATTATTTTCTAATTTTATTCTCTTAATTTAAGCTGTTAATTCTAAAAAAATATATATATTCTGTTAATTGTGTTCCATCACTCTCCCAATTTAACCAAAATTTCTTAAATGACAAGATATTTGATTATGATTTTTTTCTAAATCTTTACCATGAAAACATGTATATAACTGTCTGAAAGTTGTCTTTATTTAACTATTTAATTAATTTTTAATCACAATTGGAAAGTTGTTATGGTGGATCAAATCTTCAGCCTCCCTTTCTGTCATTGTTAATCATTTTTATCGTATTCTCACGTCAATGTTAAACGCGGAATCTTTTTCTGAATCAATACAGGACGAAGAAGATGAAATGTAGGGAGAATTTTGTCAATAGAAAACTTAAAGACAAAGTAAATAAAAAAAAAAGTGGATGACCAAAACTAAAACCCAAACTAAATTTGGAAAATTAAATTGAATTAGGAAAGGTTAGAAGAATAAATTAAGTTTAGAAGATTAAAATTTTAATTTTGCCAAGTTTAAATTACGGAAAATGAATGAAGTTATAGGGAACGTTTTTAAATGAAATAACATAAATTTCGGTGTGTATACTGAGTTTTTAAATAAAACAAATTTGTGCTGACTGTAACAATAATTAGTCAAATCTTCATATCACGTGAAGGAAATTTTCTTAACTAATTTGTCAATTAAAGTGTACGCTTTCTCTCCCTCTCTCTCTCTCTCTCTTTGGAATTACTCTATTTTTAATTTTTTAATACAAATGAGAAATAATAATAAATAAATAATTTCATTATCTATTAATTTTAGCTTTTATAAATAAAAATAGTGTGATAACTTGCTTAAGAACAATTTTAAAATAAGATAAGTAATATTAAGTGAAAATAACAATCAATGTATTCCATTCTTAGAAGCAGTAGTTGGGTGGGTATTACTTGTTATTTTAGTTAGATTTTCTAGAAATTGTGTGAAGGAGATAGTGCTGGCTAAGTGCTGATTTAAAGCCTTCTAGTCGTAGACATTTTCATTTAAATGTGAAAAAGAGACGTTGAAATAATAATCTCATTAAATGTCATTATTTATTACACCACATCTGCAAGTGCTCACTATTCATTTGGAATCTTCTTTTCAAAGACTTTCGGTGTCTTGGGAAAAGAAAAAGAAAGTGTGTATATATATATATATATATATATATATATATATATATATATATATATATATATATATATATATATATATATATATATATATATATTATATAAGGTAAAATGATCAGAAATATAATTAATGAAAGATAAGAATATTATCTATTTGAATAGTTGTGAAGAATACCTCAAATTTGAACGACGTTTTAGCTGATTAGATGAATAAAATAATTAAATATAATTTTGTTTTCTTTTTGGATATTTCGCATAATTATAAGTTTTGAGATAGTAAAATTAAATTTCAAATAAGTAAAAAAATATAAATAAGTTATGAATGTTATTCTTTATTTTATTGAAACTTTTATTTATCTGAATTATTTTTTTGAAACATTTTTCTTTTTATATTTAAATAATAATCAAGATATTATTTATAGTTACATGGAAATAAAGTTGATTTTCATATCTAGTAAATAATTAATTTTATACTAAGGATTTCATTTCGTTTCTTTGTCTTATTGACTATTTTGTTAGAAGGTGTTGTGATTATGAGTTTTGACAATTATTGTAAGTTTTAACAGGGTTTTGAAAGTGTTTTGAAAAGCCTATACTACCTTAGTTAAAAAAAGCTAGGTTTTAATATTTATTTTAATTAGATATTGAATTAGATATATGAAATGCAAGGTAGATTACTAGTATAAAAACGTTGTTCAATGTTACTCTTTAGACGTCGATTAAGGGTAAGAGCGAAGTATATTGATGATTGGTGGTATTTTCGTAAATAAGTTGATCATATAGGCGTCAGTTAGAAGGTTCCCCGATGTCTATAGTATTTTAGACGTCGAAGACCTCCCATCTGACGTCTATATGTCTAACAATTAGGTGAAAAGTATTTCTTTTCAGAAATATAGACGTCAGTTGGGAGGGGCACCGACGTCTATATGACGGAAATTAATTGTTGTTCACCTACCTATCAGACTATAGATGTCGGTGAACCTTCTACCTGACGCCTATATGTGTGTCGGGTAAGTGAATAGTCAATCTTTTCTGCCTCTTAGACGTCAGATCCCGCTGAAATGACGTCTAACAACAATTATAGACGTTCGTTGCTTGAGTAACAGACGTCTATAAACTGACCAGGTGGTGAAAAAGTCATTCGTTTATGCCAACTAGACGTCTCATCTCGCCAAGCCGACGTCTATATATAACACAAATATTAATTTTTAAATACAATGGACGTCATATTAGTGACGCGCCTGACGTATAATCGATTATAGACATCGATTTTGTGTCCAACAGATGTCTAATTTCTTGTTAAATAACAGTGCGAACCAGTAGTTTGCGATCAACAGTTTCATCGTCTTTGCCTTTTCTCTCCGTTACACTGCATTTCCAGGTGCGTTTGATCTCCTTTTAACCATCTAAAGTTGTTTTTACTCCTATTAAAGTAATTTTTAATGTATTATCTTTCATTTAAACCGACTAAAATGAGTTTGTGTTGTGTTTTGGTGCGGTTTTTCTTGTGTCTTTGGGGTAGCGTAGTGCACATTCTCCCTTTACTAGTTTCCTCGTAAGAAAAACTTGCATTTTTTGGATTTCTCATGTCATTTCAACCGAAAGACGAACTTGGGTTGTTGCCTAAGTCTATTCCGACCGCCAATGAAAAAGAATACGACACCGTATTTCTTAAGTGGCAGTCAGAATGGACCTCGACAATGACCCAGGTTCATCTTTGGGTTGAAATGTCATGAGAAGTCCAAAAGATGCAATTTTTTCTTACGAAGAAACTAGCAAAGGAAGGAGGTGCTACTATGTTACCCAAAGACACGAGAAAACTACACCAAAATACAACGAAAATTCATTTTAAGACGTCATTTAATGTACTGACCGACGTCTAAAGTTCCCATAAACGTCGGATAATGCAATGTTTGACGACCTTATAAACGTCGTACGTCTCACTGACCGACGTCTAAGGTGGCCTTAGACGTCGGTTCGAGCAAGGTCTAATGTCTTTATAGACGTCGGTCTTTGCACCAAAATCAACGTCTATATGGACGTCGGACTTGCAGAAATCCGATGTCCCATTCACGTCACCTATATAGACGTCGATTCTGGAAATGACGTTAAAAGCCCAAAATAACCGACGTCTAAAGCCCTTTTTGCACTAGTGGATGTCTAAGTGTGCTTACTAAATTATGAATATCAATGTAGTGGTTGGAACTTTGAACTATATTTTTAGATAGTGTTGTCATTGTCTTGTGTTTAGACTAGTGAACTTTCTGCTATTCTACTGAACCTCTTAACAATGTTGGTGTGGCTGAGGGCCTAAACTAAGGTGATTCTAGGTTTGTTGTTCTGTGTTATTGTGTGGGTTTCAATTAAGGAATTTACTTTGCCAATGAGCTAAAGTTCAATTATGAAATCAAGTTCGTTGTTTATAGTGGTTTTATAGTTTTTTGTTTTGAGACTTTTAAAGAAAATAACAGTATTTGTTTGAAAATTTTATAACATATTAGAGTTGAAGTGTTGGTGATTGTATTTTTATTGTGAATGGAATCCACTGTAATTGGAATGGAATCAATTAGGAATGATTATAATTTCATTGGATGTTAATTGTAATAATATTTTTTTTAAAAAAAAAACATATATTATGACGTACAAAACAATGTACGTCATAATATGTTAGTTTTGAAAATCACATATTATAATGTATAAAATAATTTACGTCATAATATCTTTCGCACATTTTATGACTGATTTTAGAAACTACGTCATAATATGTTCAAGCTATTATGACGTAAATTTCTGCTACGTCATAAAATGCGCAGACTTATTATGATGTCCAGAACTATGACTCCTAAGAACTACGTCATAAAATGTCATTTTTGTATGTCATAAAAGATCTTTTTTCCATTAGTGGTAATTATATTACATATGTAAATATGATGTTTATTGTTGAATTGTTGGTATAGGTGTAAGACAAAATGTGTATTTTATATTGATTTTAATTGATTAATCATGATATTTTTATGTGAAATGTATTTTTTAGATTATTATAAGGGTGAATTATCTCTCAACAAAATCCAAACCGTGTTTATTACTGTATATAACCCTTAAGTGCTAACACATGAAAGAAGGAGAAAGCAAGAAAATCTTTCTTGGTTTTAAGAAGCAAGGTTGTTTACTTGATATGAGCTTACTCAAACAATATTTATCTAATGGTAAAGTTGATGAATATGAGATATTATATATTTATATACGTGACTGAGATGCCTCTTCTTTGGTATTATTATTGATGATGAGGTGCATCTATTTGTATGATATACATTCTCTTGTATGTTGTATGTGATATTTTTCTGGTATGCTATCCTTTATGGTGAGACCTTTTAAGGATATGTTATCTCTGGTGGGTATTTTCCTTTTGGGTGTGGTAGGATATATGATACTGTAGTCCCAAAAGAGTCATAATATATATATATATATATATATATATATATATATATATATATATATATATATATATATATATTAAACATATAAAGAAAAGGTGACATTATCATGTTTTAAATTGATGATCTAATCATATAGATAAAAAAATTAGGTGACAAGAAACTAAATAAGGTTGTGTATTAATATATTCTTTCAAAGGAGAATGATCTATAAATCCAAAGACGTGTTATCTATAAATCCAAAGAAGTATTATAAAATTTAAAATTAATGGAAGTGAAAAACTGCTTATAGAGTCACCATGGTTGTAAGATAAATTACAAATAAAAAGAGAAAATGGATTAAGACTAGATAAAGGAAAAATTTATTACCTTTAGAGAGATTTATGAAAGATTAGTCAAATAAAGATTATCATTTGTATAAGCCTTTCAATATAACATCCAAACACAAATTTCATATGGTAAATACACTCAAAGTATTTTCATAAAGTTATTTGCATTTAATATTCAAGTGTAGATTTTACAATAGTGTTTGGCCTTATTTAAAACCATCAAACTTGACCAAGCTTTGAGAAATAGGTTTCAAGCAACGTGAATTACAAGAAAGGAAATCCAAATTATGAACACAAAAGTAATAAGTCATTTAGTGTGAATACAAGTCTAATAATAATAATGCATAAATTAATTATTATATTTAATATCACTAATCATATGATTAGCATAAGGTTAAATCCGTAATATTGGTTTGTTATAAAGTGCATAAGTTGTTTCGTAATGGAGGCTAAGTGGATCAAGTCACAATCAAATCTTGACTCTTTGACTGCTACACTTTTAAGTATTAAAAGTTTTGCTCTGACTATCAATTATAGCTTTTGGCTTGATGATAAGTGCTTGATTTAACAACTACAATTGTCTTACTAGAAATCGAATTCATGGCCTTCACTTTGATTCCTATTGTTAGGTTAAATGTTTACTATTAGGCCAAAAGCTATAGAAGATAGTTAGGGCATAACTATTTCTACATAAGAGTGTAACAATCCAAACAACATGATTCAATTGTGACTTGATCCACTCTTTTTACAGTAAAGGTTATAACTTAAACAATAGTTTGAGACTTCAGCAGAAAAGAGATCATGATAATTCTCTCTCCTATAGAGTGATTGACATTCAAGTAATGTGAAATTGCTTAACCATTGAGATAATGGTGATGCTCATGGTTTTGAAATGTATGAGATCATGCAACTAAATGTTAACACTCAAGTAACAATATAATTGGTTAATGTTAAGACAAAGATCATCTAAACACTACATGTTAAGACAAGATTGTCTAAACATTATATGTTAAGATAATATTGTCTAAACAAACCTAGTTTTTAAGTTTAACAAAGCATATAAACAAAATAACGTTTAATAATGTGAACTGTTTAAGATATCAAACACAAGCGCTAAAAGTTATATTTAGGATTTTCGAGTTTTATGAAATTAGGGATTTAGTAATGAACGAAGAAGATTACTTACCACATCAATGATCAATAAATGATATCCGCAAGAACAAACAACTGAGTGTGACAACAACGACAATCTTCTTCGCTGTTAGTGACCGCGAATGTAGAATATTCACTCTTAGCACAAGAGTTAATGAAGAAGATGATGAAGTGACCTCACAGAGAAAGAGACTGAAGGAGGAAGATGACTTCAAGAGATTCTGAGTGAGATGAATTTAAGAGAGGGAGGGAGTGTGAGAGTGAACGAGAGTTTGAGTGAGAGTGAGTTCAGGGAGAGGGAGGGAGTGTGAAACATATATTCTCTTTTAACTTTTTTCAATAAAATATTTTGAAATCTGTATGTAAAATCGGTAGGTAAATTTTGTTTCACTTACCTACGGGTATTACCAGATCTATCCTTGGCAAAATTCCCACTCTAATCCGTGAACACTACATACAAATATTACAGGAAATTTTCCTGATGGGCATGATAGCAAAAATTTGCATAGCGCACCCTCCTGTGGTGCGCTAAGCGAATTTTCCTGACACCATGACAACAAAAATTCGCATAGCGCACTGCGCTATGCGACTCTACATAATCTGCAACACTCTAAAACCTGCATAATTAAGCAACTCTACCCTCCCATACCAATTCTAACCATTTTGATGAACTTCTAGCACTCCTAACTTGATTTATATGATAAATTAAACTTGTCTAATCGCTTCTCATACTTTATAACTTCATTATTTAGTGATTAGGCATTAATTTTCACTCTAAAACATCAATTTCATCAACCTATAGACAAATTTCTAAATTTACCCTTTTGAAACCATTTTCAACCATTTTGACTCTTCTAACAAGTCACATTGGACTTGGCCAAGCTGCCCTAATATCCTAATTCGACCTCTAACAACTAGATCTCAAAAACACTACCTCACTTCCTCACAATTACCCTTAAGACCAATATTAACCCAATTAAACTAACAACTTTTCCTCTAAAATAGATTTCACATATCCAAAGTCATTTACAGTACCTCAAACACACTCAATTTACACTTCATAGACATCAATCAAGTTCATATTTCATTTTCAACAAAGCAAACAACCTTTCTTCCCACCAAAACCCCCAATCTACATGCAAACAGTCGCAATACACGAAACCGAGTTCTCCTAGACATCATTTAATGGTTCTAAGCTAACTTTTTAACTCATGCACAATACAATTCACTGAAATAGAAAAGGCCCAACTTCCTTTACCTCAAATTGACAGCACAGTAAACAATCGAGCCTTGTCCGCTCTTTTGTACCTTGAGGAAATGCTAGAAACACCTATAGATTGCAAATTTATGGTAAGAGGCAGGATTAGGAACCTAGAAAGAGTTGAGAATTGAAGAGAAAGAGTAGTAGAATTCTCAAGAAAATTCCACATCTATTGCATGCATTACAACCCTAAGATGCACGGAAGAAGAGAATATGACTTACCAGTGACGAAACGAAAAATCAACCTGTAAAAATGGAAGCCACTACGCTCTAAGTGTTTGAACACCACTTAACCAGAGATCAAACAATTCAGTATGGAAAATAGGATCAAAGAGGATAGAGAACAGGAAAGGTAGAACTCTAAAGATGGCAACATTCTTTTTAAACGATGAGGGAGGCTTGGGGTAAAACTGTTTTCATATTTAATAATAAAAAAATTTGTTTTCTTAATTAAGCTTTACCTATCATTTGCTGCCACTTGGCCATTTCAAGGTTGACTCATTTATAAGTCATTACACACTTTGATTACCATGTAATTTTTTCCTCTTCTCAATTAATTTCATTCATACATTTTATGCATTAGTTATAAAATACATAACTAATTTAAAATTATATTTTTCAATACTTTAAATTTATTACTATCGTGTAAACGAAATCATATTATTTTCTAGCATCTAATTAATTGATACTGACTTTTACAAGAATGGAGGAGTAAATTGAGGATCAGATCTGTCGGCGTGGTGCCCTCAGTGTCAACTTTTATCATTCTTTTCTCCGCTTTTCTTCTTTGGATGGCTCCCTTCATTTTGATTTGATTGTTCTAACTTTTAAACAAAGCCTTGTTTAGTTCAATTTAATCACACTTTTTTGTTATAAACACCATTTCCTGCTCTCTTAATTGTTTTTCAGTTTTCTCATTTCAATATTCATCTATTTGTTTTTATTACATGTTCTTTCTTTATCATCATCATCATAATTAGTTCGTTTCAATATTAATTAAATTAAAGTATTGGAAAAAAATAATGAATAAAATTTAAATTTTTATTTAAAAAGCTGACCATTGAAACGAAATAGAAGAAGTATTTATAAAATAGTTAATTTATTTATAATCTTATTGTTTGGTTGATTTTATCACATTTTATTAACCTATTTTATCATATATTAATATTAATGTTTCTTTTCAGTAAATGTTATTTTATGTATGAACTAGTCTCTTCATCTGTACGAGATTTGTATTTTCTTTTCTGTTTAAAAAGAATTCTATTAAAAATAAAAATCATTATTTTATTATTATTATTTTATACAAATTTGTAAATAGGAAATATAAGATGTAAAAGATGTATAAACATTTATAATTCAAAAATAATGTATATTTTTTAAAATTGTTCTTATCGAGATACTGAATGCGATTCTTTAGAGTTTTAAGATTCTAGTGTGTTATTGAAAGTTGAAATATGAAAAAGACTTACTTGTAAAAGATTTTCTGACGCTTAAGTCAATAAGAAAGTTTAGATATAAATGAATGAATATGAGAGAATGTATGTGAGTTAGTATTCCTAGAAGGAATATTAGTTGTATTTATAGGGTTTCTAGACCCTATCAAGTTTGCTGTAATAATCAATAATATTAATAGAATAATAAAAACTTACTTTTAATAATAGTAATGTAATATCTTACCTGATTAACCACATGTTCTGTTAAAATATGGTATTAAAAGATATTATAATGTAATCAAACTACTAATATTTAGTAATGGACCTTATTGAGCTGTGCTTTTTGATATATCTATTGGGTCAAGTATGTACATAAGTCCCCACAGTCTCGAGAGTTTGATTTAGCATATGAGGAGTGATCATATCTGATCTCTTAATTGGGTTGTGGCCGACTTATAGATTTTACAAGTGGATTGACTTTTTACTTAGGTTGTTTGAAAGTTGTTGTGTAAGAATAGTCTTTGTCAACATGACATGCTTAATGCTACTAACATTAGGCAGGCTTTATGCTAGGTTGCCCACTTGGACAAGTTTTGTTAGGTTTTGTCGACTTAGGAAGACTTCGTTTTGTGGGGTCGATTTAAGCAAGTTGTGCTTAAAGTTGCCAACTCAAATGTTTTAATTGGTATGCATAAAAGGGTAATGAACCTCTTAAGAGTGACATCCTTTAAGAGATTATGAAATTTTATTATCTCTCCCTCTGGCCTTGCTCCTCTAACTCCTAGGAGTTCTTTGATAGTGTCCCTATCATATTGAATTCTTTTTCCTTTAACCCAACATGCTATACTCTTTTCATGATTATATTTTGTACGGTAGACATTTGCATAAAACTCTCTCACAACGAGTTCATTGTAGGAGTTTTCTTGTGTGATCAGCTTATGCCACCTCCTCTATTCAATAACTTTAGTGAATTCTTCAAATTCACCTACGACAATTTATGCTCTCCTCCCGACCAATATAGACCTCTCTTCCAGTTGGGCAAATATGAGTTGCTTAGCCTTAGTGAGGAACCTGAACTTATCATGCCTTTTCTCTCTCCTTGTGTTGGAACATTTCTTGGTGGAGGTGTAGGTCTTGATGCAAGGTTACTCTGCTCATGCCTTTCTTCTAATGAAAGACGGGTCTACTAGGCAAAATTGGAATCCTCTATATTTCGAGGTAGGATTTGTCTGTTGAGTTACAAATAGAGTCCTCTGTTTCCTTTTAGTAGGTGTGATATGTTGGACTTGCTAATTATTTTGTTGATGATAATGATGATACGAGTGGTGAATTTTAAACTAATAAAATAATTTTTCTTTTTGTTTTCAGTATTGTATGAGTTGTTTGATTTAGGGGAGTTATCTCAAGAGTTATTTTTTGTTTATGACAAAAAAAGGAGAGAAAAGTTCAAAGTAAAGCATGATTTCTTAAGACTATTTAATGATTTTCTTTTGTATAATTGTGTATTTGTAGGTTATTTCAAAAAGGCTTTAAACATATTTTCATCATGATAAAAAAGGGAGAGATTGTTGACAAAAGAAGATAATGAAGATTGGTATTAAAGAGTAAATTTTCATTATGATAAAAGCAAGTTTAATAACTCAAAGTGATGACAAAAGATATTGGAAGACTTGCATTTTATTTATGTATATGATTCAGCTTTTGCATAAATTATATGTTAGTGAAAAATTTTTGGGTAGGACTTAACTTAGAGAGTAAAAAAGCAACATGCACAAAGATCATTTAGGAAAGGTTTTATTTTTCATAAAAACTTTATGACAATTGATTAACATTAATGATAATCGATTATCCAAATGAAATCAATATTTTGATAAAAAGACTCTGATAATCAATTATTCACTTATGGTAATCTTTCAAAAGAGAAAGTCTATATATTTTGATTAAACCTAATTTAAAAATAACTCTTCATTCATAGGTTTAAAGTTGTGATGTTAGAGAAATCTGTGTTTGTGAAAAGATGCTTTGAAAAACCTAATGTGGATATAACAATAACTTTCACCAAGTGAATTCTTGGGTGATTAAGTGTTATTCATCCTTTGTGTGATTCAAAAAGAGTTATCCATTCATTGTGTGATTCAAAAAATGTGTCTTTAATCTTTTGTGTATTCAAAAGAGCTGTTTTTGAAACCTTTAACTCTTGATTTTATGATTGTAAGTTTGGTTTATATCAATGTTTAAGTTAATCCTTATTTTGAAAAATTAACAACTAGACAATACAAAATAAAATGGATAATCTTCTCTTTTTCTATGCTCTTTAAATTATCTTTTGTTATCATAAAAGAAAAAAATTTAATTGAAAATCTTTTTAAAAGTAATTTTTTTATTAACAAATTAATTCAAAATTTTGTCCAATATACACTGCACGATTTTATCATTAGAAACAGGGGAGTGTATAAAAAATAAAAATGCTTAGGACAAGGGTAGAAAAAAAGAAATAATAGAAAGATTGAATAAATGGAGGGAGAAAAACGCCTGAGGGAAGAAAAGACATTCAAAGATGGGAAAAATTACAACAAAACAAAAAAAACGACACATTTGAATAAGAATAAATGGCAGCGCATGATAAATTCGTGTATAGGGAAGAAAAAAAGATTGTTACAATTGTAATTGAAATAATATAAGATTTTTCATATTACTTCATTTATATATATATATATATTTATATATATATGAAAAATCTTTTAACAACCTTTTTTTATAATTTTTTGACAATGCATACCGTTTATGATTGGTCTGATTTAAATATCTTTTAAATATAAATTCAAACAGATTAATAAAATTTTGACAAGTGTGCTGTTATAGAAAAGAATAGTTAAAATATCATATTATATATATATATATATATATATATATATATATATATATATATATAATTAACTTTTCTATAAAAGGAAAAAATTGTAAATATTTAATAAACATGATAGAGTTGAAAAAAAAATTACTATAAAATAATTAAATATTTTTAATTATTGTGAAGACTTAAAAAATAATATTTTAAAATTAATAATAATTTAAAAATAGTGAAATTTGATGATTTAATATTAAAAGAATTTAATATAAATAGTTTTTATATAAACCAATTTTATTATTTTAAAACACATAATTTTAGAAATTATTTCTTTATGATGGTGATATAAATCTTATGACTTATGATTGTCAGATCCTTACAAGATTGGGTAAAATTGTTCTTAGTATACAAATGTCACAATTTCGAAACTAATTTATAATATACATTTTTATTTTCTTGAAATAAATCAAAATCTTTTCATTGTTTTTTAGTGTTATTTGAAGATAGAAAAGATATAGAAGTTTGTTGAATTATGGGACTGTGAAACTAGAATTTTGTACATTATGCCATCTTTATGACCAAGGATCATAACCTCTGCCAAGTCTTTACTCTTGATTAAGGTCACAAATCTACTTTGTATGTCCTACTTAAGAAGCAAATTAAAGGCAATCAAATTGTGATGTTCATTTATGTTAACTAAAAGGAATAAAACTATTGGTGACATACCAAATGACTATCTTCTGATTGAGATTTAGTCAACTTCACCACAAATAAGGAGATATTAGGATATTTATTGACATAGTAAATCAATGATTCCCTACTACCTTGTGAGAAAGGTCCAAAATATATGGTGATTTCAAAGTTGTTATTACTCACATATACGAACGTGACGTGGGCATCGCACAACCTTTTGGGGGTAGATGTTCTTCATTTCAAACCACCAATTGGTTATTCTTGGATTTACGGTGTTCATGTTGTAATTCATACCACGGTCGCAAATGAAACTTCAAAAAATTTTAAACAAAATCAAACATTAAAAGACATTATTCAAAGAATGTAAAAAATTCTCAATATGACACAATTACTTACATGGTTTTCACCTTGCATGTCAAAAGTTCAAATTTTAAACCCAAAGAACCAAAACAACCCAAAATGACTAAAAAAATTAAAAATTGAAAACAACTCAAAATAACCCAACAACAATAACAAAGCAAAACCGAAACGAAGGGCGAAAACTTACAAAACCCACGTCAACGATGATTTGGACTTTCAACGATGCTTTGAAACGATAGTTGCAGGGAAATGAACAGCGAACGACGAATGACGATTGCAGGTTCGACGAACAATAGTTTGAGATTCGGTGAACGATATTGCACAACCCTCTCTCTTGCACAGGAGAATGCACAACTTCACCTACACGATACATATACCATATCACAAATACCAATAAACAGACAATAAAGACTATTAAACATGTTAGATATATTATCTTTATTTTATATTTATCTTTTATCTTTATCTTTTTATCTTTAGTTAGTTTGTTATTATTTCTTATTTGTATTTTGGGCTTGGCCCATATTTCTTCGATTATAAATAGAAAACCCTATGTGTGTATTTAACATAAGGGAGATTAATTCCAAACATAATTTTTCACTATATTTAACAAAATACATAAGTCTTAATTCTTTTATGTTGAATGAAATTTGATCACTTTAGGGTGAGAAATTTGCAAAGGGTGTCAAGTTTCCCATAACCTACATGATGAAAAAAGAACTCTTAATAGTGGAACAAAACATTACACAAAAGATATGTCAAAATCCATTGTTTTCAAACAAAACATTGTACAAAAGATATGTCTAAATAACCAAACAACAACTCAAAAATGATTGTGTATGTCAAAAATTGAAAGTTTACACCCAAAGAACGAAAGCAACCCAACATGAAAAAAAATATTAAAAAACTGAAAAAAGCTCAAAATAACCCAAAAACAATAACAAAGCAAAACCCAAATGAACAACGGGAACTTACAAAACCCACGTCAATGGTGGTTTGGACTTTCAACGATGGTATGAAACAATGGTTGCAGTGAAATAAATGGCGAACGAGGAACGGCGAACGAGGAACGAGGAAAGACAATTGCAGCTTTAGTGAATGACGGTTGGAGGTTTGGTGAACGACGTCACACAACCCTCTCTCTCGCACTACCCCCTCAAAACCCACGTCAAAGGTGGTTTGGGCCTTCAACGACCCTTCAAAACGACGATTACAACAAAACGATTGGCGAACTATGAATGACTATTGCAGATTCGGCAAACAACAGTTTGAGATACAGTGAACGATATCGCACGGTCCTCTCTCTCGCACAGGAGGATGCACAACTTCACCTTCACGATACATATACCATATTACAAATATCAATAAACACACAATAAAGACTACTAAACACAGTTTTATGTTAAATGAATTTTGAACAGTTTCGGGTGGAAAATTTGCAAAAGGTGCCAAGTTTCTTGTAACCATGAAAAAATAACTCTTATTAGTAGAATATTATCAACATGAAAACATAAAACATGTAATAATATGAATGTATATGTTATAGGAACTGGAAAGTACCTTTGATTTGTCGAGAGTCATAGTCGAAGTAGCAAGGAAGAACATTGAAGCAAAAAGTAACAAAAAAGTGGCATTCATGATTGGAGAGCCTTTGATATATAATGCTTAACTTTTCTATGCATTCGTGTGAAGAGTGTTGTGACGTATTTATAATCTCAATTTAGCGAATTTGGAAATTGTATATACTAATGCAGAAAACATTGTCAGTTCTCACCCACACCACTAGAGATAAAAAGAATTATAGGAATTTTTACAAAAATATTTGTACAATGGTTTAATAGAAATAACATTACCTATCTCAGAAAAAAAAAGGTGGTGGAATGGAATCATAGGAAGATATATTGAAAACTTATGGTGGTTAAGTGTAAATGTGATATAGGCAATAGTTAAAAAAATTTTATGAGGTTTTTAGGATTAGTTTAAGCTGAATTCCATAGAAACAATATTTGAAAGTGCTTAATAAAGACAAAACAACCCCATGTTAGCACTAGATGAACAACAATTTAAGATTCGACGAACAACAGTTTAAGATACAGTGAACGATATCGCACGGTCCTTTCTCTTGCACAGGAGGATGCACAACTTCACCTACACGATACATATACCATATTACAAATACTAATAAACACACAATAAAGACTACTAAACACAAATTTCAAATTCTTTTATGTTAAATGAATTTTGAACAGTTTCGGGTGAAAAATTTGGAAAGGGTGCCAAGTTTCATGTAACCATGAAAAAATAACTCTTATTAGTAGAATATTATCAACATGAAAACAGAAAACATGTAATAATATGAATGTACATGTTATAGGAACTGGAAAGTACCTTTGAGTTGTCGAGAGTCATAGTCGAAGTAGTAAGGAAGAAGATTGAAGCAAAAAGTAACAAAAAAGTGTTCTTCATGGTTGGAGAGCCTTTGATATATAATGTTTAACTTTTCTATGCATTCATGTGAAGAGTGTTGTGACGTATTTATAATCTCAATTTAGCGAAGTTGTAAATTGTATATACTACTGTAGAAAACATTGTTTGTTCTCACCCACACCACTAGAGATAAAAAGAATTATAGGAATTTTTATAAAAATATTTGTACAATGGTTTAATAGAAAAAACGTTACCTATCTCAGAAAAAAAGGTGGTGGAATGGAATCAAAGGAAGTATATATTGAAAACTTCTAATGGTTAAGTTTAAATGTGATATAGGCAATAGTTAACAATATTTTATGAGTTTTTTAGGATTAGTTTCAGCTGAATTCCATAGAAACAATATTCGAAAGTGCCTAATAAAGACACAACAACCCCATGTTAGCACTAGATGAACAACAATTTGAGATTCGACGAACAACAATTTGAGATACAGTGAACGATATCGCACGATCCTCTCAAAATAACCCAACAACAATAACAAAGCAAAACTGAAACGAAGGGCGAGAACTTACAAAACCCACGTCAACGATGATTTGGACTTTCAACGATGCTTTGAAACGATAGTTGCAGGGAAATGAACAGCGAACGACGAATGACGATNCGTCAACGATGATTTGGACTTTCAACGATGCTTTGAAACGATAGTTGCAGGGAAATGAACAGCGAACGACGAATGACGATTGCAGGTTCGACGAATAATAGTTTCAGATTCGGTGAACGATATTGCACAACCCTCTCTCTCGCACATGAGGATGCACAACTTCACCTACATGATACATATACCATATTAAAATTACCAATAAACACACAATAAAGACCTAAACACACAAGTTCAAATTCTTTTATGTTAAATTAATTTTGAAAAATTAATTCGGGTGAAAAATTTACAAAGGGTGCCACGTTTCCTGTAACCATGAAAAAATAACTCTTATTAGTAAAATATTATCAACATGAAAACAGAAAACATGTAATAATATGAATGTACATGTTTTAGGAACGGGAAAGTACCTTTGAGTTGTCGAGAGTTATAGTAGAAGTAGAAGGAAGAAGATTCAAGCAAAGAGTAAGAAAAGAATGGCCTTCATGGTTGGAGAGCCTTTGAAAACATTGTAGAAAACATTGTTAGTTCTCACCCACACCACTAGAGATAAAAAGAATTATAGGAATTTTTGTAAAAATATTTGTACAATGGTTTAATAGAAAAAAAAGTTACATATCTAAAAAAAAGGTGGTGGAATGAAATCAAAGGAAGTATATATTTACAACTTGTGTTGGTTAAGTGTAAATGTGATATAGGCAATAGTTAAAAATATTTTATGAGTTTTTTAGGATTAGTTTCAGCTGAATTCCATAGAAACATTATTTCAAAGTGCCTAATAAAGACACAACAACCCCATGTTAGCACTTGATGAACATCAACTTTAGATTCGATGAACAACAGTTTGAGATACACTGAACAATATTGCACGATCCTCTCTCTCGCACAGGAGGATGCACAACTTCACCTACACGATAGATATACCATATTAAAAAAATCAATAAACACACAATAAATACTACTAAACATAGAAGT
>NC_028357.1:13220523-13254665 GCF_000741045.1 Vigna radiata var. radiata | reverse complement strand
CTTTTAGGTTAAATGAATTTTGATCAATTTCGAGTAGAAAATTTTTAAAGGGTGCCAAGTTTCCTGTAACCATGAAAAAAGAACTCTTATTAGTAAAATATTATCAACATGAAAACAGAAAACATGTAATAATATGAATGTACATGTTTTAGGAACTGGAAAGTACCTTTGAGTTGTCGAGAGTTATAGTCGAAGTAGAAGGAAGAAGATTAAAGCAAAGAGTAAGAAAAGAATGGCCTTTATGGTTGGAGAGCCTTTGATATGTAATGCTTAACTTTTCTATGCATTCATGTGAAGAGTGTTGTGACGTATTTATAATCTCAATTTAGCGAAGTTGAAAATTGTATACACTAGTGGAGAAAAAATTACCAGTTCTCACCCACACCACTAGAGATAAAAAGAATTATAGGAATTTTTATAAAAATATTTGTACAATGGTTTAATAGAAAAAACGTTACCTATGTCAAAAAAAAAAGTGGTGAAATGGAATCAAAGGAAGTCTATATTTATAAATATTTTATGAGTTTTTTAGGATTAGTTTCAGCAAAATTCCATAGAAACAATATTTGAAAGTGCCTAATAAAGACACAACAACCCCATGTTAGCACTTGATGAACAACAACTTTAGATTCGGCAAACAAGAGTTTGAGATACAGTGAACGATATCGCACGATCTACTCTCTCGAACAAAAGGATGCACAACTTCACCTACACGATACATATACCATATTACAAATACCAATAAACACACAATAAAGACTACTAAACACTGAAGTCCTAATTCTTTTATGTTAAATGAATTTTGAACAGTTTCGGGTGGAAAATTTGCAAAAGGAGCCAAGTTTCCTGTAACCATGAAAAAATAACTCTTATTAGTAGAATATTATCAACATGAAAACAAAAAACATGTAATAATATGAATGTTCATGTTATAGGAACTTGAAAGTACCTTTGAGTTGTCGAGAGTCATAATCGAACTAACAAGGAAGAAGATTGAAGTAAAGAGTAAGAAAACAGTGGACTTCATGGTTGGAGAGCCTTTGTTATATAATGCTTAACTTTTCTATGCATTCATGTGAAGAGTGTTGTGACGTATTTATAATCTCAATTTAGCGAAGTTGGAAATTGTATACACTACTGTAGAAAACATTGCCAGTTCTCACCCACACCACTAGAGATAAAAAGAATTATAGGAACTTTTGTAAAAATATTTTTACAATGGTTTAATAGAAAAAAATGTTACCTATCTAAAAAAAAAGGTGGTGGAATGAAATCAAAGGAAGTATATATTGACAACTTGTGGTGGTTATGTGTAAATGTGATATAGGCAATAGTTAAAAATATTTTGAGTTTTTTAGGATTAGTTTCAGCTGAATTCCATAGAAACATTATTTCAAAGTGCCTAATAAAGACACAACAACCCATGTTAGCACTTGGTGAACATCAACTTTAGATTCGATGAACAACAGTTTGAGATACAGTGAACAATATTGCACGATCCTCTCTCTCGCACAGGAGGATGCACAACTTCACCTACACGATAGATATACCATATTAAAAAAANCAATAAACACACAATAAATACTACTAAACATAGAAGTNCTAATTCTTTTAGGTTAAATGAATTTTGATCAATTTCGAGTAGAAAATTTTTAAAGGGTGCCAAGTTTCCTGTAACCATGAAAAAAGAACTCTTATTAGTATAATATTATGACATAAAAATAGAAAACATGTTATAGGAACTAGAAAGTACCTTTGAATTTTCGAGATTGAAGCAAAGAGTAAGAAAACAGTGGACTTCATGGTTGGAGATCCTTTGATATATAATACTTTACTTTTCTATGCTTTCATGTGAAGAGTGTTGTGATGTATTTATAATCTCAATTTAGCAACGTTGAAAATTGTGTACACCACTGCAAAAAATATTGTCAGTTCTCACTCACACCATTAGAGATAAAAGAATTAGGAATTTTTATAAAAATATTTGTACAATGGTTTAATAGAAAAACGTTACCTATCTCAAAAAAAGAGGTGGTGGAAGGGAATCAAATGAAGTATATGTTGATAACTTGTGGTCGTTAAGTGTAGATGTGATATAGGCAATAGTTAAAAATATTTTAAAACTTTTTTAGGTTTAGTTTCAGTTGAATTCCATAGAAACAATATTTGAAAGTGCCTAAAAAAAACGCAAGACCACTAGGTAACAATTGATGAACAACAGTTTGATATTCAGTGAACGATATCCCACAGTCCTTTCTCTCGAAAGGAGAATGTACAACTTCACCTACACGATACATATACCATATTACAAATACTAATAAACATTCAATAGAGATTATTAAACACAGAAGTCCTAATTCTTTTATGTTGAATGAATTTTGATCAATTTCGGGTGGAAAATTTTGAAAGGGTGCCAAGTTTCCTGTAACCATGAAAAATGAACTCTTATTAGTTGAATATTATCGACATGAAAATAGAAAACATGTAATAATATGAATGTACATATTATAGGAACTAGAGAGTACCTTTGAGTTATCGAGAGCCATTGTCAAACTAGAAAGGAAGAAGATTGAAGCAAATAGTAAGAAAACAGAGGCATTCATTGTTAGAGAGCCATTGATATATAATGCTTAACTTTTATATGCATTCATGTGAAGAGTGTTTTGATGTATTTATAATCTCAATTTAGCAAAGTTGAAAATTGTATACACTATAGCAGAAACTATTGTCACTTTTTACTCACACCACTAGAGATAAAAAGAATTAGGAATTTTTATAAAAGTATTTGTACAATAGTTTAATAGAAAAACGTTACCTATCTTAAAAAAGAGGTGGTGGAATGGAATTAAATGAAGTATATGTTGACAGCTTGTGGTGGTTAAGTGTAGATGTGATATAGGCAATAGTTAAAAATGTTAAAGGTTTTTAGGTTTAGTTTCAACTGAATTCCATAGAAACAATATTTGAAAGTGCCTAATAAAAACACAACAACCCAATGGTAGCACTTGATGAACAACAGTTTGAGATTATGTGAACGATACCGCACAGTCCTCTATCTCGCACAGGAAGATGCTCAACTTCACCTACACGATACAAATGCCATATTACAAATACCAATATATAAACAATAAAGACTACTAAACACAGAAGTCCTAATTCTTTTATGTTGAATGAATTTTTATCAGTTTCAAGTAGAAAATCTGTAAAGGGTTCCAAGTTTCCTGTAACCATGAAAACAGAACTCTTATTAGTGGAATATTATCGACATGAAAATAGAAAACGTGTAATAATATGAATGTACATGCTATAGGAACTGGAAAGTACCCTTGAGTTGTCGAGAGACATTGTTGAAGTAGTAAGGATGAAGATTGAAGCAAAGAGTAAGAAAATAGTGGTCTTCATGGTTGGAGAGCCTTTGATAAATAATGATTAACTTTTTTTATGCATTTATGTGAAGAGTTTTGTGATGTATTTATAATCTCAATTTAGCGAAGTTAGAAATTGTATGCACTACTGTAGAAAATGTTGTTAGTTCTCACTCACACCATTAGAGATAAAAAGAATTAGGAATTTTTATAAAAATATTTGTACAATGGTTTAATAGAAAAAAATTTACCTATCTCAAAAAATAGGTAGTGAAATGGAATCAAATGAAGTATATGTTGACAGCTTGTGGGGGTTAAGTGTAGATGTGATATAGGAAATAGTTAAAAATATTTCTTGAGTTTTTTGGGTTTAGTTTTAGCTAAATTCCATAGAAACAATATTTGAAATTTCCTAATAAAAAAACAACAACCCCATGTTATCATTTGATAAACAACACTTTGAGATTCGACGAACAACAATTTGAGATTCAGTGAATGGTGTCGCACAATAGTCTCTCTCTCGCTCAGGAGGATGCACAACTTCACCTACATTTCACCTACACGATACATATACTATAAAACAAATACATACAGATAATAAAGATTACTAAACACAGAAGTCCTACTTCTTTTATGTTGAATGAATTTTGATATGTTTCAAGTGGAAAAGTTGCAAAGAGTGACAAGTTTCCTGTAACCATGAAAAAAGAGCTCTTATTAGTGGAATATTATCGACAGGAAAACATAAAAAATGTAATAGTATGAATGTACATGTTATAGGAACTGGAAAGTACCTTTGAGTTGTCGTGAGCCATAGTCGAAGTAGCAAAGAAGAAGTTTGAAGCAAAGAGTAAGAAAAAGTGGCCTTCATGGTTGGAGAGCCTTTGATATATAATGCTTAACTTTTCTATGCATTCATGTGAAGAGTGTTATGATGTATTTATAATCTCAATTTAGCAAAGTTGAAAATTGTATACACTACTACAGAAAACATTGTCAGTTCTCACTCACACCACTAGAGATAAATAGAATTAGGAATTTTTTAAAAATATTTGTACAATGGTAACGTTACCTATCTAAAAAAAAAGTGGTGGAATGGAATCAAATGAAGTATATGTTGACAGCTTGTGGTGGTTAAGTATAAATGTGATATAGGCAATAGTTAAAAATATTTTAAAAGTTTTTGAGGTTTAGTTTCAATTGAATTCCATAGAAACAATATTTGAAAGTGCCTAATAAAAATACAAAAACCCCATGTTAGCACTTGATGTACAACAGTTTCAGATTCAGTGAATTATATCACACAGTCCTCTCTCTCGCACAATAGGATGCAGAACTTCACCTACATGATACGTATACCATATTACAAATACCAATAAACAAACAATAAAGACTACTAAACACAGAAGTCCTAATTCTTTTATGTTGAATGAATTTTGATCAGTTTCGGGAAGAAAATTTGTAAAGGGTGCCAAGTTTCTTAACCATGAAAAAATAACTCTTATTAGTGAAGTATTATTGACGTCAATACAAAAAACATCTAATAATATGAATGTACATGTTATAGGAACTAGAAAGTACCTTTGAGTTGTTGAGAGCCATAGTCGAAGTAGCAAGGAAGAATATTGAAGTAAAGAGTAAGAAAACAATGGCCTTCATGGTTGGAGAGCCTTTGATATATAATGCTTAACTTTTCTATGCATTCATGTGAAGAGTGTTGTGATGTATTTATAATCTCAATTTAGTGAAGTTTGAAATTGTATACACTACTACATAAAATGGTATTAGTTCTTATTCACAACACTAGAGATAAAAAAGAATTAGGAATTTTTGTAAAAGTATTTGTACAATGGTTTAATAAAAAAACATTACCTATCTCAAAAAAAGTGGTGGATTGGAATCAAATGAAGTATTTGTTGACAACTTGTGGTGGTTAGGTGTAGATTTGGAATAAGGCATAGTTAAAAATATTTTGAGTTTTTTGGGTTTAGTTTATGCTAAATTCTATAAAAACTATATTTTAAAGTGCCTAGTAAAAACACAACAACCCTATGTTAGCACTTGATGAACAACACTTTGAGATTCGGCGAACAATAGTTTTTTGAATTTTTTTTTTCATTTCTTGATAATCTGATTGAAAAATTGAGACCGTAAAAGTAATCCTCATAGAAAATTCTTCCTTTTGTACCAATTAGTTTTTCGGTTCGTGTAAGTTGAGTTCCGCCATTTTCTTGGTTTATTTTATTTTTTATTTACATGTAACTTTTCTTTCACTTTTGCATGCATTTTTTTGATCTTCTATCGGACTCTTTGTTGACCAATGATTGTAACAATGTTTTTATCATTTTTGTGATGTGTATATGTGTAGATAAAAGATCCTATATAATTAGAGAAATTTTGGTTTTCTAGAACTGTATGAATTGTCCTAAAAAGTGAGAAAAACTAATTTTTTGCTAGTATATGTTCTAAATTATTAAGTAACATAATTGTGCTTGTGAAACTTTGATTGTATGATCAATTGTAATGTTTAATGAGTATGGGCCATTGAATTGGGATAGGAAAGCTTATTTGACCATTTTATGTTGTATGATGAATTATGGCATTTCATTCTTGACATTCTAAATGTGATGTTTTTGTTTAATTTTAGTTGTTTGAACACAAATTGGTATGTTTTGTAATCAGTATGAAGCATTAAATTGGATTGGTTTGGTATATTTGGAATGGAATGACTTTCACAGAATTTGGTCTTTTGCACCATGTAAACTTGTTGGACAACATCAAAGTTAGTGAGCTCATTGACCTAATGATCGGTGGGCCACTCCAAACTCCCAAAACTCACTGACTTGATTGTCGTTGTGTGTTGTTAGCAATCACTAGGTGAGTTTTGACATATTAAATCTTGGGACTTCCATGAGTTATATCGTTGGTGACCACTAGACTCGCTAGATACCTAGACTGGCAGTAGACAACACTTAACTAGCATTGAGAACTACTCTTTCAGATAATCTTTTTTTTGAGTGGTGTTGAACGACACTAAGTAATATTGAACTATGACCGAGTGACTTTAAAAATATTTTCTAAAATCTATAATAGTTTTATATGAGATAGTGATTCATAAAGATAAAATGTAACAAAAGAATTGACAAATGTATGAAAAAAAAATTAATAGACGAATGTCACAAAAATAATTAAAATAATATAAAATAATTAAAATATTTTGAATACTAATTGAAATTTAAATCCAAAAATATAACTCATCAACTACAAAACCTAGTCTCGGTTCAAATTGCAATGAAGATGCACTTCAAATTTGGGGAAAATTGCCCTTACAAGACAATATTCACAAACTCCATAATCCAACCCTTAGCTTAAACACAAT
Organism: Vigna radiata var. radiata; assembly: GCF_000741045.1. NCBI lineage: Eukaryota > Viridiplantae > Streptophyta > Magnoliopsida > Fabales > Fabaceae > Vigna > Vigna radiata. The sequence continues at coordinate 13,247,921 of NC_028357.1, read as the reverse complement.
CATAAGATGACAAACTTCACTACCTTGATTTTAAAGAGATTGAAGAAACAAACCCCTAGGCCAATTTTCTCAAATGCTTATCATTTTCAACTATAATCAAGCAAATATATGTTTTAGGATAATGTTTATGATAAGTGTCTAGTCCCTACAAGAAAATATCTCATTACTTACAAAAAAAATCTATAAGTAACCCAAAAAATTATGTTGTTAATAAAGTCTTACAACGGATTATCTATAAATATCTAAGAAATAGTCATTAAACAAATAATATCAACATATAACAATATTCATACATAAAAAGTCTAAAATTCAAACATTATAAAATACAAATATCTAGTCATGTAGTATGAGTCAAAGATTTCAAACATACAACAAAGCCTAGAATTTTCTAATACTAATAATCATGATAAGGATGAGGCCAATTATAAGGTTATTTATGTTCTTGTTTCACTTAATGATTGTTCTATTCCTTGTTGAGTATTTAATTGTCGAAAAATATTCTTTTCATGATTTCCTTGTTGAGTATTTAATTGTCGAAAAATATTCTTTTCAACCACCTCTCGGAGCCAAAAAAATACTAAATGATTATACCAATACAATTCTATAAGGTATCATTTAAAACATCATTAACACTCATATTAAATATCTTTTCGGCTTGATGAACGATCTTCAACTTAGTTTTTATTAGAAATCTTTTTTCTTTAATTAATTCAATTTTAGTTAACCTTAAGTATTATTCAGAAAATCTTTAAATTAATTTTGTATATTTTATTTAAACTTAATTACAACTTTTTTTCTCAATTGACCTCTATCTATCTAATCTTTTATGGTTAGCCTCAACTGATATGTTTTTTTTATGAGATTAATGTGTCAAATTCTTATTATTAACCGACACTAGTCTAATCATATCTTCTAACTCAAGTAAAAAATATTTTTAACTATTACATTATTTTTAACTAGAATTCAATTAACTTATCTTAAATTTAGTATTGACTATAATATCTTAAACAACACCTTAATTTTCAAAATGATTTCAAGAAAAATGTTAGAAATTTAAGACCCATTGATCTTACGGGTCTTTTCCCCTAAGGCGGAATGTTCCCCTACTGATTCATTTTGACATCCCACAGCTTTGGCAGATCGCTTAGCCCCATTCATCTTCGACGCAAGAGCGCTCGATCAGTGAGCTATTACGCACTCTTTCAAAGGTGGCTGCTTCTAGGCAAATCTCCTGATTATCCCTGCACCCCTACCTCCTTTATCACTGAACGATCATTTAAGGGCCTTAACTGGTGATCTGGACTGTTTCCCTCTCAACGATGAAGCTTATCCCCATCGTCTCACTGGCCGTAAGAGCTTTGTTGGTTCACGAGAGCTAGAGCCTAATAGTTTACATCAACAATTTTTACAACTCGAAATTATGGCATTTTGTGTGATAACAGTATTGTTAAAGTTTATCATAACCTAAGTTGATCCACATACAATAAGAATATAAAAGGATGCCACCTTCAACCGAGTGTCAAAGAAAGAATGCACAACTCTTTTACGTGAAATGTGAAAAAAATTGATAAATAACATCCATACAGAAGTGAATATACAAATTCAATTGTTTGAAAATTATGGTGGGAGGAATAATTTGATTGTTTCTTCATGATTGAGAGATTAATAAATTAATTTTAGTTATTTCTCACATATCTTTAAAAAAGGATGTGTTTGGTCCTTAGTTTCAAGTAGCCATTATAATGGGGTTTCTATGAAATTGTTGCTTAATGGGTCACGTGAGTACATGATAGCATTGAACCTTTCTTTTTAAGATTAAAGCTAAAAGCTAAGTTCAACATATATGCTCACCTAATTCCTTAGTGGGTGACTTAGCTTTCCAGCAAAGAAACATTATATATCTAAATATTGTGTACAAATAAAATAATTAAATTTAGATAGTAATAATTAAAAGAAACACTAATAAAATATAATATATACCTCTTACCTTATCAAGGTAATTTTTTTTTCTCTAGAATTTTCCCAAATAATTGGAGATGCAATAAGTTTATTAGAAGTTGTAAAGAATGTTGAGTCAAGAAATATTGCTTCAATGGACTCAATAATTTTTTTTTTCACATAATAGTTTAGAAGTTCCATAGAACTTATAAGACTTAAACAAAATTGCATCGAGAATTGATAAGTGTCCAATATGAATTAATTTTAAATTTAATTTGACACTTATCTTGTCTTAATTCTTGGAAACATACATGATAATCACTTTAATTTTCCTTTTTTTTTGAAGTTCTTGGTGAAATATGGAAGTTAAAGTTGAATTTTAAAGAAAAACAAAGAAATTTTAAGCACTTTACAACAAATTGGAACATCATAGTTACAAAGCTAAAATTTGGAGCTTGAGTCACATAAAAAAAACCCATCATGGAATGTTTCCTTAAGTCCTGACCTAAGGCTCAAGCCATGAAGAATACTTCACATAGAAATAATCTTAAGAGCCTCCAACCCAAAACTACGCAGCTAAAGCCATAGAGGAAACCCACCTGGGAGGAAATGATGGAATCCGTTTTGGAAACTAAATGGAGATCCATGAAGGAAGCATCAACTTAAGTTAAGGTTAGGAGATTGGAACAAGAAGAAGGACTTTCAAGCTTATTCTTGCTTTCAATTAAGTCTTAGAAGACATTTGACCTCTCATAAAGAGCCATGGTAAAAAAAGATGGAAGAAGAAGATGGAGCTTGAAGGATTTTACTCTTGTGGAGAATCACTTACTTGTCTTCTTCTTTTATCTTTGTAAATATGTAAAANTTTCTTTTAGTTTTGTTTTAGAAGCTTAGTAGATTTTAAAGTAAAGTAGTGCACCATAAACCTTGATGTAGGAGAATATGTGCTTAAAATAGGTCATAGGAAGCCTTTGGAACATGTCAACATCAAGGAAGGCTCCTATACATTGAACTTGGATGGTAGTTAGGGGGGAAGGCTCCCATTCATCCCCCCTTTCCATAGGAAGCTTCTAGTTCCTTTCTAGTGCATTAAATGCTAGCCTGCTCCTTCACCTATAAAAGGAGAGGCAACCTTGTATAATTTTTTAGAACTTGATTGAATGTAAAGTCCTTTTGCCAAAATTGCAAGACTTCTCTTCCTTAGTTCTCACTCTAAGAAATGTCTTTCTCTAGACTTCTTCTTACTTTCTCCTTCATGGTTGGCTTCACCTCCTAGAAGGACTTCTACCTAGACCATCCAACACCAACATCTTCATCTCTTCATCTCTATTTGCTTCTGCTACTATCATTGTTCATATGGAGTCCACCCTTTGAAGACGTTTCATCAACACATTTGGAAGATCATCTTATGTTGAAGGAACATCATCAAAGCAACCTCCATCAGGAAACCTCATGGCTGGAGCCATGGATGCCACCATTGCAGCCACACTGTTAGAGTCTATGTTGGAGTTTCTGAAAGGACCAAGAGATGGAGTTTCTTCTATGTTATAACTTCTTTCCATTTATTATGAGGAACTAAATCTCCTAGTTGTTGGAGTTATATGTAAACCACTTTGAACTCTTTTGTATTCGATACTATATTTATGAATGTTTGTTTTTTATTACAACCACTCATCTTTATTTATCTTGATTTGTGCTTGTTGTTGGATGAACTAATCACTAATATTATCTAACTAGCTTGAAACTTAGTGGAAATTAGTCTTAAATTGTGATCCAATTAGCTGGAGATATTGATCTTAATTTAGGTGATCCATTCAAGTAATCAATGAGAAATCATACTGAAGTGTGGTGATTTTAGGCTTTAGGTGTTATGGATGGACCTAGAGTTACACCTAAGCAGAGTCTCAGGACTTGATCACTTGTAGCACCATATCTAAATATAGATATGATACAAGAGAGGAAAAAGTGGTGGAGCCGAACTTCAACATGGTTTAAAGTAACTCACTTGGTAATTCAAACGGTTTCCAACGCTTTTCACACTAATTTCACGAACTAAATATGTTTTCTACATACCAAAGTTATTGTTATTTTACATTAAATTATCAAGATAGTTAAAACATAGTGTTTTTTGTCAAATCCCTATAGATAGAACACTTGTTATACTACAATCTATCTAGTATATGTTATAATATTATAATATTGCAAAATTGAAAGGCTTTAATTGAGTTTAAACTTCAGAACGTTGAAATGCAACGTTTGAATTTTAATGCCAACATTCAAATTTCTTTAAAGCATTGCAACGTTTTTTAATCGAACGTTCAGGTTTTTATTAAATCAATTATGATTTTTAATTTTTCATTTAAATTGATTCTTTTCTGGCTCTATAAATAGAGAGCATTTCTCTCATTCCAAGACACACCAAAAATCATTCTTTCTCATTCTTCTCTTTTCTGAGTTTTACTCTCTAGCTCTTTTCTCTCTAAAAATATTCTGGGTTATTCTTATACTCTTTTAAGAGTTCCTTGCTAGTTCTGAGATCCTCAGAAATATTCTGAGAAGTTCCTGTTGTATCCTGGGGGACTTGCACACACCGCAGATAAGTCCTTAAGGACAGTGACTCTANACGCCTCAGGAAAATTTGTTCGTGATTCTGTCAGCCTTTTACAACAGTATATACATGCAGATATACTTATGTTTATGTTTTTGCATGACAATTTAATAAGAATCCATCTATAATGACACATTTACATAATTTCATGCTACTATGAGAAATCATGTTGAAGTCCACAAATAGTTTATCACAATAAATTTTCAAAGTGCCAATTCTATGTTACAATAATAAGATTAAGGGTAAAAGATTTCATATGGAAAAAAGTACGAGAAAATTACTTCCTGTCATTTATTATTGAAAATAATCCTTAAGCAATAATCTTAATGAACAATAATTCTAAAGAAAGATACTAGAATATATCACAAAAAACCAATATAATTAGAATAGAAAATGGTTACTTCTTGTTTTCAAAAGCAATGAACTAATGATACACAATGAACACTCTTTTAACATCAAATGCATGGATTCAAGCTACTGGACAAAGACAGCATGTCATGGAAAAACAACCATAATGGTAATGGTCCTTGTATGCCCTTTTCCTTTTTACTTTTGTACTATTCCTATATTGAACTTACCTTATCAAAACAATAAATTCTTGAAATAAGATCGTTCAAATTCGATGTATTTGAATGTCTTAAAAATTTTAAAATTCTTCCTTTCAATGCAAATAATTGGAGATTTAATTAATTATCTTGTGAAACGTGAGACACTTCCTCGCTTCATTAAATATAAACTAGCAGTTTTAACACTAGACTTTGTGCATATATAATTACTAAAACTGTTTTGAATTTTTTTATCTTTATGTTAATATCCTGTTCTTACTCGTTAAGAAAATCTATATATTCACGGGTGACAATATTTATCTTTAAATCTAATAGTAATATTTGATTAATTAATATTTTTAATTAAATAAATTAAACAACTCAATTCAATCAACCAACTCATACATTCATTTTATCATTTGCTCTTAATGTTACTGATGATTTGTTTTTAATCTTTATATAGAATTAACATTATTTTCAACCTAAAAACTTAAAACAATATATTTATAGGTTTTTTTTTTTCATATGATACTCAATTCATTTTTTTCATTTAGTAAGACATATATTCAAATTTGAGATTTTCAACATTTAAAGGTATTATCTACCTACAAAAGTTAGATGGAAAAACTTAAAAATATTAGTTTTAAACTTTAGGAACTAAACTTTTTAACTATATTTTAAATTAATAGTTGACTATATTTTAAATTATTTATTTTCTTTTTTATTATAATCTATGAAACTTCGATAGAGTGTGCTTGACACGGTATTATACACATTTCTTTACACAACTTTATTCATGGACATGTTGGAGAAGACACGATCTTGTTTTGATAAGATGTCGAAACTGACATGATCCAATCTTAGTCACAAAAGTGAATTTATTTTAATAAAATAAAAAATTTATATATATATATATATATATATATATATATATATAATTAAAACTTACATAAAATAATCTTTAAATATCTCTACGTGAATGTCACTTTTAATAAAAAAGAATGTAAATATCTTTTATAAAATTCTCAAGAATATCATAGAAGATACAAAAGCATGGAAGAAGAATAGTGTGTTGATTTGCTTAGTGATGAAAAAATAGAACGTAGTTGTATTGACGTTACAAATTTGAAGAAATAACAAGAGAAAGAAGAAAGGATAGTTGTGCACAACAACAGTGAGAAGAAGGAAGGAGAAAAAGGAAAAATTGTATAAATTAATTATATTAGTAATTTAATATTTTATTGAATTTTGAAATTTTTTGAAAAAAATTACATATTCTTTTATTTGAAATATTATTTTTCATTTGAATTGTGTGTTTCAATTATAAATGCGATGCTTTAATACATTTTTTTTATTTGTACCACGTTTTATAACTAAGATGAATTTATTTTATTTTACTTTTAAAACATAAAATTACAAATTTTATAACATGAGTCTATTTTTTAAAATGACAAATTAAAGTCTTATTAAGTATAAAAGTTATAAAAAAATAAATTAAAATTTTACTTAAGAAAAATAAATAAATTTTAAAATGCTTTTACAATAATCATACTGAAATTAAAAATATAACATAATATTAAATACTGTAATAATTTAATATAATTTTAAAATATATAAAATATATTATATTATAATTTTTTATTTGTGACATGTTTTATTTTTTATATTCAAGTAATTAGTTTTTGTTAGATTAATTTATTTAAGTTTTATATTTTACTTTTATACTTAAGTAACTTTTTATATTTAATTTATTTTTTTCATATGAAATAAAGATGAATGTATCTAGGCAAGTTATTTAACAAGAAGATGAAACAAAATTTTTATGGAGATATATTTCAAAATAAAGAAAAATTCTTATTGCGGTTTGTGTGATTTTTCATTTAATAGATCTTACAGTTGAGTAAGAGTTCGTTTGTTAAAACAAAAGGAAGAATTAGAATTTGTTTAAATGTAACCCTCTCAAAAACTTGTTCAGCTTACAAAATAGAGAATGAAACCACGTTGAAAATAGAAAATTCATAAAAAAAATGTCTCTTTACCACTTGTATAAAGAAATAAGAGAGATAGTAATGTTAGCTACAAACTAAAAGGTTAATTAGAAGTTTCTTTCATTATGCAAACTAAAAATACCTTTGATTGTGAAATTGTCAGGTTGTTTTATGTTTCAAATCTATTATTTCATTTAGCAAGAAGTCCTTATTATAAGTGTGCATTTTGTTATGATTCTAATACATGTAATCTTAATGGATATATATTTCCAACAAGTAATAAATTGAGAGGTCATTTACTTTATAAAAAGAAAACATACAAAAAATATCTTTACACCCTATAAAAAAAATCATGGAGTTAGAAAGGAACAACAATTGTTAGCGATGGATGGATTGGTCCTCAAAGAAGACCACACATAAATTATATGAGGGAGTTGTTCCCTACACCACCATGGACTACTTCCTGTACCTCCACATTCCTCTTTTACCTTTCATTTGCCTTTCAGTAATATTTAATTACTGGGTAATTTACCACTTCCACATGAAACGCAACCCCATATCTATGGGTGGATGTCTAGATCCGTTGAAAGTTTCCATATCTGTTCAACTTTCCATGCTTTCTTTTCACGTGATCCACCATTAACACAATATAAAAAAAAAACATATGCATATACCAACTCTTTTATCCCACCTATGAGACCCCTTTTTACCTACCACTACAACTTATATACTAATAAGGCCTCTCTAGAGACATCATACATCCTAACAAAATAAAAAAGCAACCTTCTTAAACACATATACACACACTCCTGCACCTCACGTAGACTTTCCATGCATTCTCATCTTCTTTCTTCTTCCAATTAATGTTCATGTAACAACAACTCCCTCACCAACCACAACATAACATTATCCAATTATCCAACTTCCTTCTTTTCTTACTCTTTTGCATGACCCAATAAACTCTCCCTCATCCTTCTTCTCTTTAACCATTCAAATTTCTAAACCTACTAAAATTTAACCTTTATGAACCCTTCTTCCATTCTCTCGACGCACACTCATACATACTTGAACAACCACACTTTATTTTCTATAGTCGTGGATCCCAACTCCATCACCTGCAACTTTTTTGTATTATAAATAAATAATAATAAATGTACAAAAATTAACAACCTAAATATAATTAAATTAATAACCTAAAAAAACAAGAAAACGAAAAGCGAATGACTCAACGGATATGGGAGATTCGTTGGGCCTTCACCGGATGCCGACATCCGTTAACGGATATTGACATTCGTTGAAGGCCCAACGGATCTCCCATATCCGTTGAGGCCTTCGCGTACCAAAGGGAGAGAAAGAAAGAAAGGGAGAGTGAAGGGGGGGGGGGGTTAGAGAAAAAGAGAAAATGATAGAAACAAAGAAAGGGAAATGGGGGGTGGGGGTGGATTGCAGAGAAAAAGAGAAAGAAAGTGAGAGTAGCTGCAACCTGAAAGTGAAAATGAGAAGTGGGGGAAGGGATTAGGGTTTTAACAGTAAAAGTTGAAAAGGTAAATAGTAGATGTAAGAAATGGTAATTTTGGAATAAAAGAAAATTTGGGGAGGTGGAGGGAGTCACTTGAGGTGGTGGAGGGAGCAACTTTCATTATATGATTATTTGTGAGACTGGACCAATGTTTTTTAATGGATATGATGAGATAAGAATAGATAAATGATACAAATTTTACTCTTAAGCACATGAGAGACGCAATTATGGAGGTTGAGTGGACAAATATGACAAAAATAATAATGAATAATGTAGGAATTTGAATGAGTCGACAAATGCGACACAAATAAAAATGAATAATGTAGGAATATGAAAAATAACATGTACCCTCGTAGAGTTAGAATTTGCTTCAATCTATTGGACTCTTTCTGTAGTGCACACCTTAAATCTTGCATTAAAAAATATTTGTGAAATAAAATATACTGAAAAAATAGTGATACTAATAAATATTCTTAGATGACTATGATGCTATCTTTTGAAAACTTTATTATTGGACACTATATGAGATTATGAATGTTTAATAACTTCAACTCATTGAAGTTACTTTCTATTGCTCCTAAAAGATTTGTTTCAACCATAATCATCTTTAAAAGGTTTAGAAGTTTGAAAATAACTCCAAGAGATGGTTATTAATAATGAATGTTCTTCTTATGAAAAGGATATTATGGATAATGCATAATCTATAAAAGAAATTTTATTGATTGAAAATTGGTGGATGAAAGTTGATTATACTTACTATTGTTGCTCCTATTTTTTATGTTTTTAGAAAAATGATATGAATATGGTTACTAAGTATTTAGTATATGAAATAATTGAAAAGTATGAGAAAAGTCATATATACCAACATGAAAAAGCTAAAAATTCATCCTTTTTTAGTAAACTCAATATTAATTGATTGTTCAACTAAAATATCACATCACTTCATTGTCTTTCTCTTTTTTTAAATTGAAGTTTATCTTATTTATATATAAATTTATATAATATCGTAAATTTAGAATGTTATCTTAATTTATATTTATGTAATTTTAATATTGTAGATGTCATGAATAATTAATATGAAGATTGACAGAGACATATCTTACATTAACACTTGAAACTTACCAATAAAAGGAAAACAATGTTTTAAGGGTACTTTAATATTATGGAGATGTGTAAGAAGATAAGTAAATGAAAAAAGTTAGTCATATCTTACATCAACATTTGAAAGGAGTTACTCTCTCCACCACCGCACATTGTTCCCTACATTTCTTTATTCCTCTTTTACCCTTCAATAATGTTTAAACGGATACAAATATGCATTAGATTCTTAAACGGATGTCAACAGCCGTTGAAGTACAAATGAATGTCGATATTTATTCACGGATGTTGACATCCGTTCAAGAATATATATGCCAAAACTTGCTCCTCCACCTCCTCTAATTGCCCAAAATATTCCCTATTAAGGATTTGGCCATTTGCATCAACCAATATTGCATCAAAAACATTATCAGCTTCAAGATCATACTTTCTCACCAAGGATCCATATGCACCTCCTGTGATGTGCCCTCCAACACCCAGGCTTGTGTAGAGGATTATCTCTTGATACATAGTAGTGTAGAGAGTGTATCCTTCTACACAAAATACGGTGTGTTTGAAATTTTTAATTAATTAGACTGGTTTTGTATAAACAACAAAAATCGGTGCACATGTTTGATAGAAAAATAAGGTGAAACTATAAGTATGTTGGTATGAAAGTTTATTTCAATTCATTATTTTGGCCACTAGTATTCGTCAAACTAAATCAATAATAGCAACAAACCTATTGAAGAGCGAAGTACAACAACCGTGATAGAAGAGCGAAGTCGTGGTGGCAACGAAGATTCAGCGGTGGAGCCAACACCATCACGTCAATGGGAGGTTATCACAATGCGACGACACATATCACGTGACTACACTATGGTGGTTGTATCCTTCTGGCCCAAAGTCCAAGAGTGTGTGTAAAGTATTCGAGAACGCCGGAAAATGAAACATTTTTTGGAGTGTAAATTAACAAAGGGTATTTTTGAATTTAAAAAAATAATGAAGAGGTGGAGGGACTACTTGAGATGATGAAGGGAACAATTCTAACATTTAAAACTTACTAATAAAAGGAAAACAATATTTTAAGGATACTAATATTATGAAGATGTGTAAAAAGATAAATGAATGGAAAAAGTTAGTTTGACTAGCTTGAAAAAAAAACATTCATTTTGACACGATTTTTAATATAATAATTTAATTATGATTTTAAATTAAAAAATAATATAATTATAATTAAAATATTATTATTTAACCGTATCAGATCAATTTGTTTTTCTTTTTCTTGTGTCACATTACTCCTACTCTAAGTAAATATAGAATTTGTAAAATAGAAATGTTGACTCTTTAAGAGTATGTGATAAAATGGTAAAAAAAGACATTTTCAGAAATATTCAAATCTATTTATAAGAAAACATACTTTATGATTTACTTTTGGTACATAAAAACTAGTTATTGAATTCTGAAGTTTATTATCAGAATATTTTTACTTATGTTACCTTTTGAAAAGACTTTTTAAATCTGTTAATTCTTAATCAGATTCAAAAAAGTATTTTAACTTAGCCAAAAGTCTGATACATTTCCGTTTTCACTTGGGAACTCTTGAACTCTTTTCACATCCCAGCCTTTTCATTCTAACAACCAACTCGGCGAATTCGTTGTCCGACGTTCCAACAAGGACAGCGTACACCGACAGCATGCAATGTTCCATCGTTCCAAACAGCGGCAACGTTCCGGCGTCCACTGTTGCAATGACATTTCAACATTCTTCCGGCGACATTCTGATGTCAGCAACAACGTTCTAGTGGCGTCTCGACAGCGGTAGCAGTGTCCAACCTTAACCCACAGGTGTGGGTTGTATTTGGTGTAGAGAACCTAAGCGAGTGAATGCGATAGCTGTAGAGAATGTTCAAGAAGGCGGTGGCGGCCAAATCTCACCAAAGGCTATGGTGCAGACAGAAAGAAGCTCATACAAAATATTAAGGTCAACTTTGAATGAGTTTTTGATTTTGACATAGACGCCTGGCTTCCTCCTAAGGTAAATTAAAATTGTTCTCTTCTCATTTCAATAATTTTATTTGATACACATATATTTTGTGTACCCTGTAAAACAGCATATTAGAAGAGATATAGAACGTGAGTGTTGTGGCCTTAGAAAATGTTTGTGCTTCTGTTGAGGTGAGAACTAGCAAAGGAAGTGGCTGCGAAATTAAGATCATTAAGAGCTGGAAAAAGATGTAATGGGTGCTAAACCTTGGTTTTTGGTTCTGTAAATTATTGTATGCTGAATATGAATGGTTGTTTTTGGTGATGAACGTGGTTTTTGTTTTTGTGCTATTATTGGTAATTATTTTGTGAGCATACGTTGAATATTTGGGGTAGGTATATAATTCTGTTTTGTAGGGCTTAATTCAATTAAAAGAGCAACAAGGTCAGGTATGTACTTCATCTTTTAGAGTATAAAATTCTATTATCAGAGCAGAGAAATGTGGCTGTGTGACTAGTGTCATTCGGGAATTGAAAATGTTGTTGTGTTGTTTCAAAAATAAATAATAAACGCTGTTTTCTTATGCAATTATGGTCTGGATGCATATTGTTAAGGTTGTGAGTTATGAACGTTGTTGCTGGTGCAGTCCATAAATTTTTTTGTGCTCATAGTTGTTTCGGTTCAGCTTGATGTAATTATTGGTTGGTATAGATGTTAAGTCTTTGATCAAGAAAACTGACGCAGGTTGTTTGCAGCTTGATTCATCCTTTTGGTTTATAAATTGAGGCCTAGAATTAATGGTTGGTGTTGTGTATTTTGTGGAAATAGGTTGGTGGATATATGTATTAGTGTTATAAATAGAATTAGTGTAGTGTTTTTTTTTTTATGAAAGTTTAGAGCATGATTGTATGAGCTTAGGAGATTCTAATGTGCAGTAGTGGTATTTTTGTTGGAATTTTTCAGTGCTATAAGCTTGTGATCACTTTTATGGGTTAAGACATTATATTGCATGGTTCTTATGATGTAAAACTTCTGTTTTTTTTAGGAAAAACTAGCGCTAAAGTTTATTTTAGTGTAAGGAGAAAATCTCCTGGTTATGTGGTGGTTTTAGTGTTGTTCTTGGGGTGTTATGCTTGTTGCTTGATGAAGGACTTTGCTGGGGAGTGCATTGATCACTTGGATTGAGTTAACGTGCTTATATAGGTGCAGTTGACGCATATGCGATGCTTAGTGCACTGGATGGTCATTATTTGGACTTAGTGCAGTATTTGTGCATGGGTTATATCAAGTTTAAGATGATGGAACTGCTTTCTGGATGCTGGAAGGTGAGCTGGAATTGGTGCTGGACCAGTTTGCTTGATACAGCGTTTTGTTCAAGACTATTTTGCACACTGGAATCATTTTGGTTTGACGAAGCTGCGTCAGACCTTGCTGCTGGTGCAGTTGATTCACATCTTCATTTTTAGTGCAGCAAAATGTCACTTTAGAGCTTGGTGAAACTGGTGCACAAAGATGAATGGAGGCATGATTTTATTCTAGACTAAAGTACTTCATGTAGGTTCTGGATGTGTAGATTTGTTTTGGAAAGGAATCTTGAGTTCTATAAATTTAGCAGCTGCTGGACAGGTTTTGGTGCTGCCATATTATCTTTGGTTTAGCTGGCTGGTGCAGGTTCAGTGTTGGTTGGAACTGCTGCAGGTTTAGTATTTCACGTAGTAACTAGCATAGTTGGTTATGAGCTGCTGGAACTTTGGGTTGCCGTTAGTAGTAATTAGATCTGGTTGAGTTGAATGATTTGTTCTTTGGTGTGATGCATGCAGTTTTATTCTCTATCTTTTGTTATTTACAAATATACAAAAATCTAAGTCTGCTGGACAATAAGAGACTTAAAATTTAAGTGTGTTGAACAAATTTAAAATTTAAGTCTATTGGATAATAACAGGCTTAAAATTTAAATCTATTGGTCAACAACAAATTTAAAATTTAAGTCTGTTAGTCAACAACTCAACTCTGTCTAACTGAGCCATAAGATTTTTGTTGTTATTTTGGTCCTATGGGCTTATTTTTTTATGTAGGTTTTTTTAATCCTATTGGTATTTGATAGGTTTCTTGAAAGAGAAACCCACTCTCAACACAGTCACACGCACAGTTCAACAATAAGTGTATAGTGAAAGAATGATATGAATCGTATTATCTCAATTGTCATGTACAAACAGAAACACCAGGGAGCCTAATCCCCCTCCCAGGACACACCTGCTACTATCAACAAAGAATATACTCAATAACCTCTCCATATCCCCCAACACTGCCTTATATACAAAGTCACACCCCCGTTAGGTCTAACTGCTAAACCTTTAGACAATTAATGTTTCTTCTTCCTAGTATACACTTTCCACTCTCTAACAATACCTTCCCCTGGATGTACAACCTTGTCCCCAAGGTTGAATTCCAGACATTGGTCTTGGATCATTGATACATCTTCCCAAGTCGCTCCATCTCTTCCACCCTCTTGCCACTCCATCAGGACTTGTTGTATTAGATCTTCTCCTTGTTGTTTATGCCTCTCATCTAGTATTCGAAGTGGCCAAAAAGTTGGTCCCTCTCCTTCTCGACATTCTGAGCACCCACGGCCTTTTTTAGTTGTGACACATGAAATACCGGATAATCCTGGCCGATTCCGGTAATTGGATCTTAAACGCAACCTCTCTTACCTGTTGTAGCACCTTAAAGGGCCCGAAAAACCTTGTTGCCAATTTGGGGTGTAACCTAGTTGCCATGGAAGTTTGTCGGTGAGGTCTGATCTTCAAAAACACCCAATCGTCCACCTTAATATCTCCCGGTCTCCTCTTTCTGTTAGCATACTTCACCATCATATCCTGGGCTCAGTTCAAATGAAACCTCAATTGTTTCAAAGCTTCATCATGCGTCATCAACTCCTGCACCACCGCCTCTACTGCCATTTCTCTGGGTATGAATCTGTTTAAAGATGGGGGAGCTCTCCCATACACCGTCTCAAATGGCGTACACCTTGCTGCACTCTGATAGTTGGTGTTATACAAGTACTCCGCCCAAGGAAGCACTACACTCCAGCTTTTGGGTTGCTCATAGAAAAAGCAACGCAAGTACCCTTCGAGTATTCTATTCAACACTTCTGTCTGCCCATCCGTTTCCGGATGATACGCAGTACTCATCTTCAATTGGGTGCCTTGCACTCTAAAGATTTCTCTCCAAAACACACTAAAAAAGAGGGGGTCACGGTCACTGACGATGGACAGTGGCACCCCATGTAGCCTTATCATATCCTAAACAAAGACTTCAGCAACTTTGCGTGTAGATTATGGGTGCTTCAATGGCACGAAGTATCCATACTTGCTAAGTTGATCTACCACCACCAATACGACATCATACCACTGGGACTTCAGTAGCTTCATAATGAAGTCCATACTTACCTCCTCCCAAATCGCATGAGGCACGGGTAAGGGTTGCAACAACCCTTGAGGCGATGACGTCACGTATTTGTGCTGCTGGCATGTCAAGCACCTTGCCACAAAATCAGTTACCATCTGCTTCATCCCTTTCCAGAACAATGATTGAGTTATTCTCCTGTTAGTCCGATATACTCCTGGGTGCCCCCCGTGCTAGTGGAATGGAACTCAACCAAGAGCTTGAGTATCCAAGCTGATTTGGCAGACAACACTAGCCTCCCCTTATGGTGTAGCCTACCATGCTCTATTGTATAGGTTGGATGGGTATCTGGATTTTTCTCAATTTCCTCTCGAATCTTCCTCCTTATCCTCCCCTTTTCTCGACAACACGTCAGTAACACGATTTGTCACCCCCTACTTATACTGGATCTCAAAATCATATCCTAGCAATTTTAGCAAGCCAGTTTTGCTGATTCTGGGTTGTTATGCGTTGCTCGAGTAAGTATTTGAGGCTGCGTTGGTCTGTATGAACGACGAACTTCTGCCCTAGCAAGTATGGTCTCCAATGCTGTATTGCCATCACCAATGCCATGAGTTCCTTTTCATATATAGATTTATTGAGAGACCCCTCAGACAAAGCTCGACTAAAGAACGCTACAGGCTTCCTTCCCTGCATCAAAACCGCCCCAACTTCTCCCCCTGACGCATCACACTCTACATGGAAGGTTTGTTCAAAATCTAGCAATGCCAGCACTAGAGCAGTGGTTATCAAAATCTACAATTTATCCATGCCCTCCTATGCCTTGCTGGACCACTTGAATTGCCCTTTTTTCAATAGCTCCGTCAACGGCTTTGCCACTTTCCCATAATCTCTCATAAAGCGCCTATAATATCCCGTGAGACCTAAAAATCCTCTCAGCGCCTTCAACGTTTTCGGTTTTTCCCAATCAATCACATCTCGCACCTTCTCTGGGTCCATCTCCAGTCCCCTCGCCGATATCAAATGACACAGATATCTAATCTCCACTTGGCCAAACTCACATTTCTTCTTGTTGGCCACCCACCTATTCTGCCTAAGCACCCCAGAATATGTCCCACATGCTGTAAATGTTCTTCCCAACTTTGGTTATAGATGAGGATGTCGTCGAAGAAAACCAGCACATATCTCCTCATAAATGGTTGCAGCAGTCGGTTCATGACACTCTGAAAGGTTGTTGGGGAATTAGTGAGGACTAAAGGCATTACTAAAAATTCGTAGTGACCCTGATGAGTGTGGAATGTTGTCTTGTGGATGTCCTCTTCTCCCATCCAGATTTGATGGTATCCAGCTTTTAAATCTACTTTCGAGAAATATCTTACATCTCTTAGTTCATCAAAGAGTTCTTCTATGACCGGAATAGGGAACTTATTAGGAATCGTTGCTCTATTCAAAGCTCGATAATCTACGCAAAATCTCCAACTCCTATTTTTCTTCTTTGCTAATATCACAAGGCTCGAGTAGGGGTTAGTGCTTGACCTAATGATTCCAGCTTTCAGTATTTCCTCTACCTGTCATTCAATTTCACCTTTCATCAAATGGGGATAACAATATGGCCTCACATTCACCGGGTCAGTTCCCTCCTTCAAGACAATCTGACGCTTCTTGTCTCTATCCGGTGGCAACCCTTGCAACTCACAAAATACCTCCTTATGATCTTCTAAGACTTGTTCCAACTCCTCCTTCTGTTCCCTGGTTAAGCCCACTGCTCCTGTATCATCTCGCCTTGGTTTTATACTCTCTAAGCTCCAAACTAGAGCCCAGGTTTCCACCTCACTCATCTTTAGGAGGGTCTCAGGTTCAACCACCCTCTTTTCCAAAGCAGGGTCCCCCCTAATTACCATGGTTTCTTCCCCCTGTTTGAAGGACATAGTCAACTCGCCCCAGTTTAAGGTGATTTCTCCCACTTCGCCAACCACTCGACTCCCAAGATCATCTCCACGCCCCCCAACTCAAACAAATAGAACTTCTCTACTATCTTTGTTCCCCTCATTTGAATTATCACCTTCGGACAACACCCTCTGGTTTTCCTTTTCTGTCCATCCCCCAAACTGACTTGATACTGGGGGGTGTCCTCCTGAGCTAACTCCAACTCTTTTGCTAAGCCTCTGCTGATAAAATTGTGGCTTGCACCACTATCTTTGAGAATCAACACCGCCTTCTTCCCCACCTTTCATTGCAACTTCATCGTCTTAGGCTGGGTAAGGCCACTGGCCGAGAATACAGATAACTCCATCGGTTTTTGCTCCACGTCTTCCTTTTTCGCGTCTTGGTCCTCCTCTTTGTCCTCAGCCAATAACACTACGCCCAAACTCTTCTCACGGCAATGGTGCCTGAGGTTGAAAGGTCCACCACAGCAGAAGCACCTCCCCTCCTCTCTACGCTTCAAGAATTTTGGGTAGGGAAGATTTCTTGAATTTCTTCCCTTGCTTTCACTGCCTACAGGATTTCCGCCCCTCGTCGTGCTACTTCCCGCCACACCATCCTTCCTCACTGAGCCCTCGCTCTCCGTCGTTCATCCCCAAGATTGCGTGTTCTTGGTTGTCGTCCACTCACTCAGGCCTAATCCGCGTCTTACGTGTTCGACATCCCGTGAAAGCCTCAATGCCGTCATCAAATCTTGAGGGTCGTGGGGTCTAATTAGACACCGTATCTCTTCTCTTAGGCCCACCAGAAAGTATCCTAAGGGTTGGTTGCCAATTGGGTTGACCCTCTAGACGTTCCCCATCTTTCTCTGCGTCCAGGTCGTCGCATCGATCCTTCTGAGTGCCATTAACGGACCCCTGACTCCCGTCAGAGTTCCCCTCGAAATGTTTATTTTGAGCGACCATCATCCTCATCAATTCTTTGATTCCCGAGGCATTGCTAGGGAATCTTGCCTATTAGTCACCGATTTCGCCTTTAACCCGTCCACTGCCATCTCGATGTGTTCCAATCGCCCCTCCATTATGTTCCTCGCCCCTCCATTTCTGCTATTCTCGTTCAATTGGGATTTGGTATATCGGACCAATTGATAGGTTTCTTGAAAGAGAAACCCACTCTCAATACACTCACATGCACAGTTCAACAGTAAGTGTATAGTGAAAGAATGATATGAATCGTATTATGTCAATTGTCATGTACAAACAGAAACACCAGGGAGCCTAATCCCCCTCCCAGGACAATGTGTCCTGCTACTATCAACAAAGAATATACACAACAACCTCTCCCTATCCCCCAAAACTGCCTTATATGCAAAATCACACCCCTGTTAGGTCTAACTGCTAAACCGTTAGACAATTAATGTTTCTTCCTCCTAGTGCACACTTTCCACTCTCTTAAGTATTTTTGCCTTGACCTGTATGGGTCAAGACCAAACACTATGCACTTGACCAAATGGACATGTCTAATTATTAATATCTAATCTATTTTCTTGAAAGTTACTTTCTTCTGGTTCATAACATTTAACTCTAATCATTTGAACCAACCAAACATGTTTCATATCATGGCATAAATATTTGAAAACACAAAAATACAAAGATAACATTACATAGTTCTAAGGATGAGGAGTTTAGATATCACACATGGCTCCTGATGGATGAGCTGTATCCACTTTGAGCATCATAATACCTAGACCACAACATAACACCTCCATATTTAGCAGAACCCTTAATGGCCGGAAGCACATTAGAAAAAAGATCAGCAGAAGGAATGAAGCCACTCCCTGTAGCCTGTGGGGAAGCTGGCAACCCCAAGAATATCTTGTTGGCAGGAATACCTGAAATCCACTGCTTCCATGCATCTTCAAGGTTAGTGATTGCCCCAAAAGTGTATTGGCAAGGAGGGTTGTTGTAGAATTGGACCCACACATAGTTAAAAAGCCCTGTAGTGAGAGCATTTCCTATCCAAGCATCAGGAAAAGGGCACTGAGGAGCTGCAGTGATGTAGATTTGCTTGCCTTGCTTGGTCATGGCGTAGCCTTTAAGGAATCTGGCAAGATCACCCCAATGTTGGTTTGATCAACCTTCAATGTCAAAGTCAATGCCATCAAGAACAGCAGGGCCAAGAGGCCGAGATGAGGACTGTCCCCCCAAGAAGTTGTTCCAAAGGTAACTGGCTATGTGGCTTGCATCTTCAGTGGATGCAATTTAATGGCTTCCAGCACCTCCTCCTAAAGACAACAACACCTTGATGCCTTTGGCTTGACAAGCTTTTATGTCTGAACTTAACCCCGTGCACCCATCACTGTACGGATCACAGTGACCAGCAAGATTAATCATAGGAGTTTGTCCATTGCCAAAGGTTGGCAAAAAGGCTAAGATCAAATAATCATAGTTCCCTGTCGCACATGCCTCGCCTAGCGTCTCCTCTTTACCATTCTGGCCCCAGTAGATTGCTATTTCTCCACCATAACAACCATTTCCTACTGCTAATAAGACTAAGCACAACAATGACACTGACATTGCAGATGATTTTATTGCCATTGTGAAGGGACCAATAAGTCTTTTGAAAAGGTAAAAGATTTAGGCTGCTTCTTTTCCAACTGCTTCTTGGGAGCAACGACTTTTATAGAGTTGATATATTTCAATCCATACAAAAGGCAACCCATCTTGGAAATTTATTGTTGATAGGTGTTACCAAGAATTATCTCAGGAGCAACAAAAGTCATGACAAAGGATATGTTATAAGGAATATGTTTATAGTATTTTCTTGATATTATTATCTGGCCTTCACATCTGTGGGGAAGGTATAATGAATATCAAAGGAAAATAACTTTCTCTGAAAATCTGTGTCCATATAGATTAAAAGCTACGCAGATGTGACGAGTTTACTTAACCTATATTGGCTATAACGACAATTTTGTGTTCAGATGGTCGAATAATTTCAAAAATTTCAAATATAATGCTCAATCCCTTCTGTATTAGTCAAATATAATTAAAGAAGTTTTGCTCTCTCTATTTCTACCCCTGGCTGTTTAATTTAGCATAGTAATAGAAGGGAGGGTAAATTCTAATTCTCATTTAGTGTTGATATATATGATTATGAATGAAAACGTATCCATGGAAGCTTAAAAATGTAGCCATGTTTTTGTTTGTCTTTACTCTGCGAAAACAACAAAATGAGCGTTTCCAGGACTTATATATATAGGAGATATTTTGCATATCTTGACTCCAATAAAGAAGCAACTGTTCTAACATCAATTTTCAGTTAAAATCACACAGACCTTTCGTTTAGATCCTTTTCCATTTTTTAAATCCTCCATAAAGATATTTATAAACATGTATTTAGCTGTCTTAGATAGCAAGACCTTTTGGACTTTTCCTTAAAAGTAAAATATTCGCCTTAGCACTTTATCTAGGATGTTGTTGAATAATTAGTTAAGAGCCCAAGTCTTAGATATTATTGATGTTTTTTTTTCTATTTCAGAGTTACAACATTAGGGAGTTTACTTTTGAGTTTTCATAATGTTTAAGCTCTGTATAAGAAGTAGTAATATGTTGTAATTACGAAGATGTGGTTAAACATTGCCCTTCCAATATATTGTTTATTATCTTAATCATTGTTATTAATGACATTATTGGTTTGAAAGACATTAGAGTGATGCAAAATATTTAAGTCATGCAAAATATTAATTTTTAAAAGAAAATTAAAAATTTTAAATTTATTTCTGTTTTCGGTTTATGAAGTTAACATTAAGTTTTCTTCCACAAATAATCTCCCAGTTCCAAGTTTAGGTTTAGGTTCTATCTTCCCTTTCTTTACTTTTTCGATCGAACTAGATGTTATCTGCAGAAGGCACTCCAATGCTAAGGTTAATGTTTATTCGAATGTTCTAATAATAAAAGCACAGTAAAAAGTAACAAACTACCTCAATATCAAACCTGTATTTATAGATTCTGGGATGAGCTTCTGATTACTACTAGCCTAATTACAGTCCAAATAATAATGATCTAACTTAGAATTAATGTAATTATTCTCATTGCTAATTTCATCTGTAGTTTGACTGATTGGCCCATAGATCGTTTCACATGGGATCGAAAGGGTTGTTGACTGCTCGGTCCATGGTTGATCAGGCGGTCGGTTACCATAGCGACAATCGTCCTGTCTTGGGAGACGATTGAGGCTTCTTCCATGTGGGGGACCTTTTTTCGCCTGTTCCACCTTCACATACTTCTTAAGGTGACTTGCTCGGATCAACTCTTCAATCTTGTTGCGAAGTGTAGAGCACTCCTCCATAATATGCCTGAGGTTCTAATGGTACCGGTAGTGCTTCTTACCATCAACGTTCCTCGGGGTTGGTTTCTTCTTTAAAGGATGGAGGAGATCAACACTTAATGCCTCTTCTAGGATTCTATCCCTTGCTGCATTCAGAGGCGTGTACTAATTAAACTTGGGCACTTAAGGAAGGTCTTTTGGCTTTGACCCGCCCCACTTGTCGCCTTCGCTGAGCGGTTCTTTTCAAGCCTTCCACTCCCCTCCAATAGATTTAGCTATAGCCTCCTCCTACTGTCTCTTCCAAAAGGTGCGCATCTCTTCTATGCGCATGATCTCAGTTGCCTTCTCCTGCAACTCGTCCATGGTTTTTGACAGTCTAACACACATGCTATCCGCGAACATTCTCGCTTTTAAAGCCGTTGACCAGTTATTGAGGATGAACTCCTAACTAACATCTCTCACTTGTCGAGCGATTTTGTTGTATTGGTCCATGAAGGCCTTCAACGATTCATCTTTCCTTTGCTTGGTACTAATCAACACAAGGTGTGTCAAACTCTAGACTCGACTAGAAGCGTACTGCCTGCCAAATAGGGAGTGGGCAGTAGCGAAATAGTCCTCTGTGTTGGGAGGCAAGGTGTAGAACCATGCCAACATCTCGCCTTTCAGTGATAGAGAGAATGTTTAACACCATGCGTGGTCGCTAGATGAGTAGAAAGCCATGGTGTTCACGAACGAATGAAAGTGTTCGTTCGAATCACTTGACCTGTCGTACTTCTATAATGCGGGGGTTGTCGACTTCTCAAATTGACGCCTCCATAATAGTCACATTGAAGGGTAGCAGACCCTCGACCTGTACCGTTTGGACAAAAAGGGTTATCCTTGTTGTGGCGGTACTCATCTCTTGACTAGTTCTGCTTGGTCCTTCAGCCTAATTGTTCTCCTTCGAGGTTGTGGGAATGAGTGACATCGAGTGTTGGGCCAACTGATGTTGCTGACCGGTAACATGCTTAGCTCTCAATGCAGCTATCTCAGCCTTATGCCTTCTATGCATCTCCTACATATGTCTTTGCATTTGTTTTATAAGCTCCATCGAATCTTGTTGGTCTCCCATGTTTCTTGTGGTCATCATTGGATCTCTTCTTTCGTCCTCGTGTCCCATGGTGGGTGCCAAAATATTTCGGTTTATGGGGTTAAAGTTAAGTCTTTTTCCACAAATAATCTATAAGTTCCAAGTTTAGGTCTAGGTTCTATCTTTAGTCCTTTCTCTACCATTTGGTCGAACCAGGTTCTACTTGTAGAAGACATTCTGATGCTAAAGTCAGTGTTTATCTGAATGCTCTAGCAATAAATGCGTAGTAAAAAGTAACCAAATACCTGGATATCAAACCTGTATTTATAAATTATGGACTGGACTTTTGATTAGTGTTGACCTAATTATAGTCCAAACAGTAATTATCTGATTTAGAATTAATGTAATTATTCTCATTGCTAATTTCGTCTATAGTCTGGCCAATCAATTCAGTGATAGTTTCACATAAGATCAAAATGATTGACTAAACGACCATACTATACAATTTTTAAATATATTTTATAAAATATATATGCAGGTTAAGCTTAGCAAACTTAAAAAAAAATTGGACTTAAACAACATTAAACTAACGTTAAATTTTAATAAATGAAAATATAAATATTAGCTTTAAGACATGGTTTTTGAACATTATTATTGAACATTATTTTCAATGTTCTTTCTTATTGTTGAACATTATTTAACTAGGTTAAATTAATGTAATTTTGAAGGAGGGACTAAAAGGAGTAGATGTAGGGAGCATTTTTGTTTCATCGGCAACAACAAAAGAAAATGAAAAATATATAACAATATTTACAAGACATTTCATTCAAATTTGTCCCCAATTAAACAAATTAGAAAAAATAGAATATTACCGTAGACAATCAAACCTAAAAAACATTATGCAAAATGTTTTGTACTAAGTGGGTTAAACTGTAGCATCACATGCCTCATGTTTATCCACCCTAAGATATATGTTATGATACTCCAATAGTTATACAACATTAATCTTACATACATTCCATATATCTATTCTATGATTCCTACTAGTCATATTACAAAATTTTCCCCTTTCATTAAGAATTTCTCTACCTTCATCTACTTCTACATTTTAATGATTAATAACTAATTCAAATAATAATTTATAAACTGATATTTAACATAGTTTCGGTTGTAAATAAAAAATTAAAATTGATTTGTGAATTAAAATTTAAATTAGTTTTAAATTAGAATTTCTATGATTTGCTAAATGTAATGACAGAAAAGAAAAAGTGAAAGATAGATTTTGACTGAAGCTAGTCATGATCATGTGTTGAAATTATGAGGAACATGATAGGTGGTGCATACGTTGTACCTGTTTCTATGACCCTTAGAGAAATACATTCTGAGGGGATATATAAGGTAGAGTATTTCCATGGTTCAAGGTTTGTAATTTAAAGAGAAGTTTATTGGGAAGGAGTGTTAGTATAAAATTGGGAACCAAACAAAGTCGAAAAGGCCTGTGAGGAGAGAATTTCCTATCCAAAGATCAGGAAATGGGTACTGGGGGGCTATAGTTATGTACAGTTTCTGGTCTTGGTTGGTGATGTGATAGCCTCTAAGAATCTTGGCAAGATCACGCCAGTATTGCTTTGATCGAGCTTCAATCTCATACTGAATGCCAAAATCAATGCCATCAAGGACAGCAGGGCCAAGAGGCCGAGATGATGAGACTCCCCCCAAGAAGTTATTCCAAAGGTAACTCGCTACTTCACTTACATTTCTGTAACTTCCACCACCTTCTACCAAAGAGACCAAGACCTTCATACCTTTTGCTTGACAATATTTTATGTCTGAGCTTAGGCCACTGCATCCATCACTATAAGGCTCGCAGTGACCACCCAGATTCATCATTGGAGTTTGCCCATTGCCAACGCTTTGCACGAATGCTATGATCACATAATCATAGTTCCCTGTGGCACAAGCCTCCCCCAGTGTACCCTCCTTTCCATTCTGGCCCCAGTAGATTGCAACTATGTTTTCATTAGAATCCATTCCTACTGCTATCGATACTGAGGAGATCAACATCAATAACATTGCTGATTTCAGTGCCATCGTGAAGACTGAAAAATCTAATGAATCTTCTTCAGATAGTCACAGATATTGGCTTCATATAATAATGATTGATGCTGACTTCATGGAAGAAAGGAACAAATTTAACAATATCTTGGCAACTCTGATATCATCTATTAGCTCTTGTTCAGTGCTTTTCTGATATTTCTTCCACTATCCTCCACTTCTAAGAGTGATAAATTAAAATACACGTCAAATGTAAGAAGCATGCTGGCAAATTCATATTTTTTTTTTCATGGACGTCAGTGGAGTGATCATAACATATTCACGAATTTGTTACGTGTGGTGCGAATGAGAACTTATTGATATGCATGAACTTGTTTCTTTGGTTGTCATCACTTTTGAGCTTTTGCACGAACAACAGTTTGATACGACTAAGTGACAATCATGTTGGAAATATTTAATTTTGATATTATCAGCTACTCACTCTTTTATCATTCACATATCCAACTTGTGAAAATCTAGATTTTTGGCCTTTATTATACTTAATACATAATTAACTTTCTCTTAAAATCTCTGCCCACATAATAAAACCTAAGATTTGGCTTTCTTTTTCCTATCTTTATATTGGCCGTATGCTGAAACCGAACTGTGTAGGCCCATGAACATTCCAAATGTTGATAATAATGTGTTAAATATTATATTTTTTTAAATAATAATAATAATAATAATAATAAATAATAACAGAGTAAATGTTGACCAATATGTCTAGATAAAAATACTTTTCATATTTTAATACAGATATTAAGTAAGGAAGTTATAATTTTTTTTAATTACAAGTTAAAAATATATATGAGTAAATAGAGTTGTCAAAACGAGTAACCGGTCCGAACTGACTCAATTCACCACGGATTGACCATTTAGTGAGTCAACCCAAGCCGACTCATTTATTAACGAGCCGAAAAAATTCGAATTCGACCCGACCCACCACGGGTTGGTTGTTAAACGGGTTGGTTCATTGATTCACTTAACTTTTTTTCACACTCTTCTTCTAAGATGTTACTTTGATCCATCAAATTGAAACCGTAATAATTAGACCAATTGTTATAAAAGAAACTAAAAAAACTAAAGAATCTAAATTATTAAGTAGCATGTGTTTATTTTGTACTTATTAAAAAAAAAATTAAAGAATCTTAGTTATCATAAGTAACATGTGTTTATTTTGAAATAATTAATATAAAAAAACTGAAAAATCTTAGTCACATAAAAGATGTTTTATATATAGGATATTTTATATGATTTTATATTGCTATGATTGTGTATATTAAACAATGAAAAGTGTTTGATGAAGTGGTTAAGTGATTGTAAAAATATTGTATATATATTTTTCAGTGTTATTAATTATTAAAAGTATTGTATAAATATTGTATATATAGGATGTTTAAATATTGTAAAAATATTGTAAAAATATTGGATATATAGGATGTTTAAATATTGTAAAAATATCGTATATGTTTAAATATTATAAACATATTGTATATATAGGATGTTTAAATAATGTAAAAATATTGTATATATTTTTCGTGTTATTAATTATTAAAAGTATTGTAAAAATTAATATTGTATATATAGGATGTTTAAATATTGTAAAAATATCATATATGTTTAAATATTGTAAAAATATTGTATATATTTTTCGTGTTATTAATTATTAAAAGTATTGTAAACATATTGTATATATTTTTCGTGTTATTAATTATTAAAAGTATTGTAAAATTATTGTATATATAGGATGTTTAAATATTTTAAAAATATAATATATGTTTAAATATTGTAAAAATATTATATATATATATAAGACTTTTAAATATTGTAAAAATATCGTATATGTTTAAATATTGTAAAAATATTGCATATATAGGATTATTATATGATTTTTCCGTGTTATTGTAAAAATATTATATATATTTTTCCATCATATCTCAAACATTAAAAGTAAATCAAAATTAACTTCCTAAAATACAACTGATGTTTGATTGTGAAATTTTCCGTGAGAAGACAGATAACTTTTTGGTACAAACTTGTTAATAAATGTGTATAACAAAACCACATATCCGACCAATCAGAAAGACAATTAGAATTTAGACGGTAATACAAGAAGAAGCGTTTGATTATACTTTCCCTAAAATAATATACCTCTTTTCCCAACTCTGTCTTATCTTCATAACCATAACTGATGACAGTCAAGCACTAAACCTATACCCAATGCACAGTTCACTCTCAAAATAAAACACCTATCACAATACACTTTATTATGGTAAAAAACACATGAGTAAATGAGATTTGAAAACTATAAATAAAAATCGTTGTTACCTGAGATATTTGAGAGGACAATAAGGGTTTCACGATGGGGAAGGAGAGGGTATGCTGCACGAAGAGCTATGCTATGAAGAGTTTGTTGTTGCGCTAAGGGGAAGGGCTACGTCGCGTGAAGGTAGTGTAAGGGTTTGATTTGCAAGGGGAACTTAGGGGTTTGATTTGTAGAGGGAAACTTTTAGAAAGACTGCAACAAGAAAGGCTTTATTGCTAAATAAAGGTTGTGCATTTTGAATAATTAATTTGACTTTAATAAAAAAATAAGATTTGAATAATTAATATAATTAATTTTATTTAATTAAAAAAATAGGTGGGTTGGTGAGCCAACCCGACCCACCACGGGTTCAACCCGTGTGAGCTGGGTTCTTAGTGAGTCAGGTCAAAATTGGCTCGTATCAAAATTTTTACATTTTTTTCCAACCTAACCTGACTGAAACCCGTGGTGAGCGGAATTGACTCACGGGTTTCAACCTATTTTAATGGCACTATTGTTACCAATAAGGAGCATTGGTAAAACTTGAAGAATTGTTTTGATGATGCTGCAAGAAGTATTATTTAAAGAGAACATTAGATTTATTTAAAAAG
>NC_028357.1:13213302-13215952 GCF_000741045.1 Vigna radiata var. radiata | reverse complement strand
AAAAAAAATTCTTTTTGTTTGTTTTATCAAAGGGGATTATTACATTTAGGGGGAGTACTTTTAAAGGACTTAAATCCTTTTTAATTTACCTATTTTATGGGGAGCATAAACTTTAGATGATTTTTTTTAAAAGAGGGGATGAAGCTTTTGATTGAGAACTTTTATGATACCTAGAAGATATGAGTCCTGTCCTGTCAACACCCAATTTCGTCCGGGTGACTAAATAATAGGACTCGTTTTTACTTTTGTTTTATTTTATTTTCATTTTCATTTTACTTTTATTTTACTATTTGATTTAGTTTTTATTTTATTATTTGGATTTATTTTTAATTTTCGTTTGATTTTATTGTTTAAAAAAAAAAGAAAAGAAAAGAAATAATAAAATAATAAAAAAGAAAGAAAAGCTAAAAAAAAAAAAAAGGAATAAGAAAAAAGAAAAACGAAAAATGATGAAAAAGAAAAGAAAAAAATGAATGAAAAAATAAAAATAAAAGAAAAAGAAGAAAAGGGCAACGTGATCTATTCGTGAGAGGCAAAAAAAAAAAACAGAATGTTGATGGACGGAAGAGGCACAACAAACAATTCCTCTCGGACTCACCAATTCTCAATCCATCCTCCACCTTAACAGAATCATCACTCATGCCACACCACGCTTCTTCACGCTAGCCAAATGCCATCACCCTCACTACACCTCAGGACCCAACAGAATTGATGACACACACGACACCACCCTTTTTGGCTCGATCCCTCTGCTATGCTCAAGAAAAAATTACCTCAATCCATTCATTCCTCCATTGACTCGAGAGAAAGACTCTCAGAAACCAATTCCTTCATTCAAAATTCATTTTCCTCCAACAGAATCCATCATCTCTCTCGCCCTTGATCCCATCATCATCATCCACCCTTGATTAATTTCTTCCATCACAGAAATACAAAGAAAAAAAAGAGAAAAAGGATGAACTCAACAGAATTACCAATTCACCACATCTTTGCCTCCTTCCTAACCTCGGCCTCCACCATGTTTCCCATCACCATCACTCTACATTTTATTCCCAAACCATAAACAAAAAAAAAAAGAAAAAAAACAGAGGCACAAGAGAGGAATCAATCAAGCACGGTTCAATTTCCTCCATCAGCTCTCACCGAAAAACACTTCTCTCATCATCAATATCAAAACCATCGGGTCTTCGTCCACTTTACTATCTCCGGCAACACCACTAAACAGACAGTCACGACTGCTACCTTCCCCTTTCCTACAGCATAACTTATATTCCCCATCTTCATTTTCCATCATCCTCCGAATCAACAACCATGGAAAGAAAATCAAACAACACCTCAGGCAAAACATACCTTCATTACCTTTCTCCCACGCACTGATTCCATACAAAATCAAATCCAAATCAGTAAAGAATAGTCGATAAGGAGACCAAGATTGAAAGGCGAAACAGGGCAATAAACTCAGTGGCTTTGTCAATGGTGGTTTTGAGTTTTGCTTCCAATTGTAGGATCGGTGGTGGCTATGTTTGATGACCAGGGATGTTAATGGCAGCGACACTGCAAAGAGCAAAACCCAGGCAAAGGTTGGGTGTCGTATTCATAGAAGATGGTTGGGTTCGCATGGAGAAGAGAGAGCTTGGTGTTGCTGGTTCGTCGGCAGCGGCGACGCGACGGAGGTGTGGCCGGAGTCAGTCGGAATTGTTGTGCGAAGAAGAGAACGAGAGGAGGGAACCCTTGCGGCGACGAACGACCGGCGGCGTTCCCAAACCAGAAGGTCTCTCGCACGAGAGAAAGAAATGGGAGAACCTGTGCGGTGGATGGCGATATCTCTAGCGGAAAACGGCGTCGTTGGCGACGCCTTGGACCAGGGCTCCCGGCGGCTGATTTCGGTGGCGGAGACGGTGGCCAGCAACCGGTGCAGAGGCTACCCTCAATATTTTTCCTCTCGAAGGAAACCCCAGGCCTCTGGGCATTTGATCAAAATGAGAGCAAAGCTGCAGAACCCCTAATTTCTGTTAGGGTTAACAAAAGTTTTGGGCCTGGCATTGGGCTAGGGTTTTCTCTGCCCGTCACTGCAAAATCATACTCACACCACCACTCCATTTCTGCAAACAAGAAAAGAGAGTTTGGGCCTGACCATTGGGCTTCAATCTCTCTGCCTGTCACCTGACGCAGCTCTGTTCACACTCCCCTGCCATTTTTTTTGCAAACAAAAAAGAAGGTTTAGGCATTGGGCCCAATTCGGTTTTAGACACCCCCAACTTTGCTGATGCACCCCTATATCTGGGCTGGACCAAGAAATTTCGGACTGCACCCTTGGTTTTGTCTTCTGCACTCTTTTTCCTTTATTTCTTATTGGGCTTGGACTAAGATGTTTTTTTATTGTTTTTGTTTTTATTTGTTTTTATTTTTTTATTTTTTTAGCTTTGGCATTTGTTTTATTATTGTGTGTTGTCATATCCCTTTGTTAATAAAAATATAAAAATCATAAAAAATTAAAATCAATAAAAATATTTTGGAAAGATTTAAGCACACGTGCGACCGCTCGCGTAGGCCTTGTGCTGAAGATCTTTTCCTTCTCTTTCAAAAATTTAAAAATCAATTAAAAATATTTTGAAAATATTTAAGCACACGTGCGACCGCTCGCGTAGGC
>NC_028357.1:13210500-13212507 GCF_000741045.1 Vigna radiata var. radiata | reverse complement strand
ATCAAGGAGCAATAATCGATTATCACAAGTTATACAGGAATAATCGATTATCACTTCATATAATCGATTATCACTTTTTGAAAAACCTGTAACGGACTTGAATAATCGATTATCACTTACAATAATCGATTATTTGTGGCAGTTGGGACTTGACCTTTGATATTCAGAGCAGCTGCCTATATATTAGGTTTTCGTGAAGTTCAGAAAGTAACGTTCTTGAACTGAGAAGCTTAGTAGAACACTGTTTGTCAGAGGAAAGTTCTCAGAAGCTTTGTTCAAGGTTCCCTTGCTTGGTCTCGTGAAAGGAGAGGCTCGTGTATCGTGTGTTGATAGTCGGAGCAGACTCTCTTCGAGTTAGCAAGGTGCTCTGCCTGGTCTCGTGAAAGGAGAAGCTCGCGAATCGTTGGTCGATTGCCGGAGCGGTTCTCTTCGAGTTGGTAGAGTGTGCTCTNCCTGGTCTTGTGAAAGGAGAAGCTCGCGAATCGTTGGTCGATTACCGGAGCGGTTCTCTTCAAGTTGGTAGAGTGGTTCTTTTCGTTCTATATTCTGTTCTTTATCTTGTAATTTGTAAAACTGTTTTTTAGTGGAACTGTTAATCACTAACGACTGGACGTAGATTCTGTTGAATCGAACAAGGGCTAAAATCATTTTAACTGTGACCTATTACGCTTTACGCTCTCTGAGTATTTTTTTTAATCCGCTGCGCTAAACTCTTTGAAAATTACTCCCTCCGATACCGTCAACTATGAGTAAATATTCAAATTAGTATATTTAATTATAGTAGAACTTATATGTAAGCTTCTGGAAGCTTTTAACAACTCATTTATATGAACATATTTATTAACACTTTAAGATATATCAGTCATTGCATTTATCTTTTAAGATCAATTTAAGTATTTAATCATCTAAATAAATAAATAAATAAGAAGAGTATAAATAAAAAAGTAATAAAATATAATTTTGACATGTTTAATAAATAAATTATAAATATATTGAGTTATAAATTAAAAGAATACAAGATAATAGTAAAGAAAATATATAATAAAATATAATAAAAATCGTATAAAATTTTAGTTGTTGAATAATTTATTTTATTACATTTAATTTGATGTAAAATATGTTATCTAATTTTAAAAAGTACTTTTCTATTCTTAAATAAAAAGATAAAACCTTATTCTCTTTTACACTTTAAAAACGGATTTCACCTAAGAATTCTTTTCACACTTTATTTTCTCTTACACTCTATTTTTAGTATTTTAATAATTACTATTAAAATAAAAACGTTTTACTTACCACAAAATCAATCGTAATGGAACTATTATATATATATATATATATATATATATATATATATATATATATATATATATATATATATATATATATATTCGAAATGTTGATTTTTTTTATGGTAACAAAATTTTAGACATAAATTTTCTTATAAAAAATGAGTTAACCGTGAAGTTTGTGATGGAGAAAAAATTACACAACAATTGAAATATTAATGTATGCTAATTATTGGGAGACGAATAATAATAATAATAAGTAGAGCTGTTAAAACGATAACTCGGCCCGGCCTATCACGGGTTGGTCACTTAGTGAGTCAATCCAACCCGACTCATTTATTAGCGAGTCAGAAAAACTTGAATCCGGCCCGACTCAACATGGGTTGGTGGGTAAACGTGTCGGCTCAGTAGCCCATTTAATTATATTTTTTTTAAATAAAAAAAATACAAACTTTTTGTAATTTAAATTTAAACAAATTTCACTCCCAAAAAAGTATGTTAAAGATAATTCAAAATAATAATAAAAAGTACAATATAATCCAAATGTCATCCAAAAACAAACACAAAAAACATACAAATAAGTTTCTTATATTTATCATTTTTTGTTCCTTATCCATTTACGATATTAGAATCTTGAATAGATAAATCCACAATATTATGCTCTCTTGAATCATCCTGAATGTCAAACCAACCTGAATGTAGTTGATCACATCAATTGTTG
>NC_028357.1:13201896-13205435 GCF_000741045.1 Vigna radiata var. radiata | reverse complement strand
TAATAGTTTAATCTGTAACATAATTTCCCAAATTTAAAGATATCAAAAAGAGCTTGTTCAAATAATGTATACTCAAATTGTTTAAATAAAATGAACAAAATTTGATACAAGCATGTCAGAACATGAA
Source organism: Vigna radiata var. radiata (assembly GCF_000741045.1). NCBI lineage: Eukaryota > Viridiplantae > Streptophyta > Magnoliopsida > Fabales > Fabaceae > Vigna > Vigna radiata. The sequence goes on along the minus strand of NC_028357.1, from coordinate 13,205,308 downwards.
AAAAATCATTCCATGTCTTCAAATCCCCCAGAACAAAAAACAAATTCGCAAACCCCTATTTTTTTTCCTTATAGGGTTTTTGAAAAAAAAGAAAGAAAGAGAAGTGAGAAAACAAAAATGTGGAGAAAATAGAAGAAAAAAGGAAGGGTGTTTTACCTTGAAGAATTTCAGTGAAGAAAGTATTTTATTTTTTAGGGTATCATAAATAAAATAATAAATTAAAAAAATAAAATTAAGTAGGTGGGTTGGTGGGCCAACCCGGCTCACTACAAGTTCAACCCACAAGAGCCGGGTCTAAATGAGCCGGGTTGAAATCTGACCTGCATATAAGGGGGTTGTATTTTTCAAACCCAACTCGGCCCGAACCCGTGACGGGCCGGGTTGGCTCGCGGGTTGTGACCCATTTTGACGGCTCTAATAATAAGAAACACTAGTGTTGATAAAACGGATCATCCGGTCCACCTCATCACGAGTTTACTTAGTGAGTCAATTTAATCTGACTAATTTATTAGTGAGCTGAAAAGATTTAAATTCAACGTGGTCCACTCCAATTTGATGGGTTAAACGGACTCGCTTATTAACTCACTTAATTACAATTTTTTTTAATCCCAAAAAGATACAATATTTTTGTCATTCAAATTTAAATAAATTTCATTATAAAATAATGTTAAAATCTAAATACAATTCAAAATAAAAAAAAAAGTAACATACAACTCAACTCAGATGTAATCCAAAATCAAACTCAAAAAACAAATAACTAAGTTTATAATATTGCTAATTTTTGTGTTACTTATCCATTTATAAAATTAAAATCTTGAATGAATAAATTTATAATATTTTGCTTTCTTAAAATATCTATTTCTTTGCTCCCATTTACAATAATAAAAAAAATGTTAACCAAAAACACAAAATAATAAATAATTAAATTATATTAGGTGGGTTGGTGAGTTAACCCGACTCATCACAGGTTCAACCTGGGTGAGCTGGGTTCTAAGTAGGCCAGGTTGAAAATTGATCTCCATAAAAAATTTCATTTTTTTCAAATCCAATCCGGGCGAACTCGTGATGGCCGAGTTGGTCCGTGGGTTTTAATCATTTTGACAGCATTAAGAAACACCAACATTATTCATAATTAAAATTATACACTAATATGCTTGTTTAGCTTGAGAGAAACCTTTTCAATGTGAGAAATAAAAAACTATAAGAAGTGAGTCAATCAAACTTCATTTAAATTATATATGAGTTAAACAAACTTTATTAAAATTATACCAGATGTAAGATAGTCAAATCAAAATAAAAAATAAATTTTTATTATTAGTTAATACATCAAAACAATAATGTTCTTAAATATGAATAATAAAGAAACGAAAACCTAAAAATAGACATCTTTCTAGNAATAAATTTTTATTATTAGTTAATACATCAAAACAATAATGTTCTTAAATATGAATAATAAAGAAACGAAAACCTAAAAATAGACATCTTTCTAGTTACATTAAGTAAGATAAAATGAACTTGACTAGTTTGCAGTTTTTAGACACACAGTTTGAAGTCCAACCCAATACAAGTCCCCTCTCAATACCATGGTATCTAATGGTATTCAACTTTAACAAGCTTTAGTATGAATATATTCAACTTCAACAACTTAACATCTAAANCATGTATCTAATGATACCTCACATCAATATGTTTAGACGTAGAATAGAAAGTTGGATTCTTACCAAGATTATTAACACTTTGATTGTCCAAAAATAATGGATGGTTGTTCTACACAAAACCAAGCTATTGTAAGAATTTCTTCAACTATAACAAATCTTTGTATTCTTTTGTAAATTTAGCGAACTCTACCATTATAATAGATAATGATTTTCATTAGATAACTTTCCTTGTAAACTTAATCAAATAGGTTAAAGTGTAATTTTTGAAATCAATGTCTCTAACCATATATGAGTCTAAGTAACCCATAAAAGTAGGTTTACCACCTTCAAAATAAAGTCTTAAATCACTAATACTATGAAGATATCTCAAAAATCATTTCATAGCATTTTAATGTCTACTTGAATTTGAAAAAGAAAAATTGATTGATTGTACCAAGAGCATGTGCAATATCTGGTCTTGTACATATATTATCTTCTTAAATGTAATCTATTGACATGCAATGTCTCATTGTTAGAATAACTTGATTGAGGTCTTATATCATCATCAATTTTTAGGTCTTCCATCAACATCATTATTGATAGAGGTCATACATTTGTTGGTGAGAAATTTATTTCTGAATTGAAAAGCATGTTTCGTAGCAAATGATTGTAAATTGTCAAGTAATAATTTTGTTGTAGTGCTTGACTCACTTTCAATCTCATCAATCTTAGCAAACATGTTTTAGAGTCCATCAAACCTTTTAATATATGTGGTCCCTTGATTTTTGTGTTATAAGTTGACCTAATATATGTATGCTTTCTTTTGGCATTCTCACTCCACTTTTGTAACACATATTTTGGAGGAACATTTTTCATCCTCTCTTATGCTAACACAAAATGTCTATAAACAATTCTCCTAAACTAATACAACAAATATTTGTAGTTCAAATCCTACTTTTGATGGTCAAAACAAATAATAAACTCTATCTTGGCCATTCCCATTATGATTAAACTCCTTCATAATGTCTTAAATGCAACAATTCCTATCAACAACCACACTCTGAACAACTTTTACCTATAAATTCCATTTGAACTTCATTAAATTTGGCATGTCTATTCAAATTGAAATTAGCACTTAATCAAGGACTAACACCCACGTGAAATGATTACGTCTAGTGATGCAAAGTTAGTTTCACACTCTTTTTCGATCTTATCTTGCAATACATTTTCTTTTCCCCTTCTACAAATATCAGATTTCTTCACAAACACCTTCCCTTCATCACCTCCACCATACATGCCCATCTCCTCTTTATTCCTCACACTTCCACACAGTCAGTCACTCATATAACATCATTATCACCACTCTTGGTTCACCTAGTCAACACGACTAGTCCAAGTTTAACTGCTTCTTATTTACAAATATTATAACCACTTCTTGTCCAACCCTAGACAACCACTACTACAAAACATGCTTTTTAAGTCTGTGAATTTAAGTCTGTTTAGAAAAAAACAGACTTAAAAAATGTGCGGTGACAATTATGTAAATAAAAGTCATATTTTTACATCTGTTACTTTTCTAACATACTTAAATTAGTAATTTTACATCTGTTACTTTTTTAACAGACTTAAACTATTAATTTTACATCTGTTATTATTCTAACAGACTTAAAAATATATTATTTTTAAGTCTTTTACTTTTTTAACAGACTTGAAAATGTCTTTTAACCTACCAAGTTTCCCATTTTCACTTTCACTTTAACTTCCCGTAAAAATTT
>NC_028357.1:13194268-13199516 GCF_000741045.1 Vigna radiata var. radiata | reverse complement strand
ATGAGAATTTCTCTTCATGTAATTAGACTTAATTATGTGTAATAGTTACTCTACAATTTATTTGTTTATTATATGTTTTGTTAGTTATTCAAATTTTTAAATATAGTCATGGAGTGAATCTTATTATCCATTTGAGAACTTAAAATGTGATAATAATGGAGTTTGTTACCAACATAGTTATGGATCGAAGCTGGATGAACGCACGTCGTATTAGTGAAGACTATGAAAAAGGGGTTGCTATATTCTTGCAATATGCTCAAGAACATGCAAGACCTGTGTGTGGCACATACTATTGTCCTTGTGTTCGTTGTTTGAACCAAATACGTCAAAATTTGAGCGAAATACGTGATCACCTATTCGTCTATGGCATAGTCAAGACTTACACAATTTGGACTTGGCATGGAGAAGTATTAGACAACCTTGGTACATCACGAACAACAGAATATGTTGAAGAATGGATGAATGATAATTTAGAGGATATGATACGTGATGTTGGTGAAGAAAACTTTGGAACAACTCATTTGTATGATTCTTTGAAGTTTGATTCAGAGGAACAATTGTACCCAGGATGCCCTACCTTTTCACGATTGTCTGCAACTTTAAAATTGTTCAGTTTGAAAGCAAGAAATGGATGGACTGATAAAAGTTTCACAGAGTTGTTAGAATTGTTGAGGGAGATGCTTCCAGAAAAAAACACGTTACCTAATCGTAACTACGAGGCAAAAAAAGTTCTTTGTCCAATGGGTTTGGAGTACAAGAAGATACATGCATGCCCTAATGATTGTGTCTTATACAGAAACGAGTTTGCTGCATTGAAGGTTTGTCCAACGTGTGGGTTGTCCCGATTTAAAAAGAAACTTGATGAGAATAATGTTGATGAAGAAATAGAAGGCCCCCCCGCTAAAGTGTTATGGTACCTTCCCATAATTCCTAGGTTGAAACGATTNTTTGCTANNAAAGAAGATGCAAAGAACTTGACTTGGCATGCACATGAAAGAAAGTGTGACAATCTTCTTCGACACCCAGCTGATTCTCCCCAATGGAAGAAGATTGATGAAATATTTCCAGAATTTGGTGTAGAATCAAGAAACTTAAGACTTGGACTTGCTACAGATGGTATGAATCCTTACGGAAACTTAAGTAGCAAACATAGTTCGTGGCCGGTTTTGTTGATGATTTACAATCTTCCTCCTTCGTTGTGTATGAAGAGAAAATATATGATGTTGTCTATGATGATATCTGGACCTAAACAACCAGGAAATGATATTGACGTGTATCTGAAGCCCTTGATTGATGATTTAAAATTGTTGTGGGAGGAAGGTATTGATGTGTTTGATTCATATCGTCAAGAAAATTTTCGTTTGCATGCAATTTTATTGAATATTAAAGGAAAGACAAAAGATGGAGTAAAAGCACGACAAGATTTGGTTGTCATGGGCATCCGTTGTGAGTTACATCCACAATTAGTTGGAAAACGCANATACTTACCGCCAGCTTGTCATACTCTTTCCAAAAATGAAAAACAAAGCTTTTGNCAATGTTTAAAAAGTGTAAAAGTACCACAAGGTTACTCTTCAAATATTAAGAGCATTGTGTCTATGCAAGATTTGAAGTTGGTTGGTTTAAAGTCCCATGATTGTCATGTGCTTATGCAACAACTTCTACCAGTAGCTATTCGTGGCATCTTGCCTACTTCGCTTAGAGGTGTTATAACATGTTTGTGTTTCTTCTTCAATNTCATATGCAAGAAAGTTATTAACCCTGAAATGTTAGATGATTTGGAAACTGAGGCAATCACAATATTGTGTCAATTGGAAATGTATTTCCCGCCGTCATTTTTNGATATCATGGTGCATTTGATTGTGCATTTGGTTAGAGAAATTCGATTATGTGGTCCAATTTTTTTGAGATGGATGTACCCAGTTGAAAGATACATGAAGATATTAAAAGGATATGTGAAGAATCAGTATCGTCCGGAAGCTTCAATTGTGGAGTGGTACATTGTAGAAGAAGCTATTGAATTTTGCTCTAGTTATATGCCAAATTGTGAACCAATAGGAGTGCCAAAGAGTCGACATGATGGGAAATGTCAAGGTAAGGGTACTCGATCACTCAANATTAAAAGTGTAAGTCGAAAAGAAATTGATCAAGCACATTTGTACATCTTGAACAACACTGATGAAGTTATTCCTTATATGTCCNAACACATTGATGAAATAAAGTTGGCACACCCACGAATGAATGAAAAATGGACNCTTAATGAACATAACAAAACTTTCTTTGCTTGGTTTAAGAAAAAGGTTTACTCTCAAAAGGATGTTTNTGAAACTTTGTTNAGGCTAGCTCGAGGCCNTAACAATTATGTCATCACATATGGTGGGTACTATATAAACAACTTATGTTTCTACACAAAATTAGAAGATGACAAAAGTAGAGTTCAAAATAGTGGAGTTACCATTCAAGCTNAGTNTATGCATTTTGCTAGTTCAAAAGACAAAAATCCAATTATAGCATCTATGAGTTACTTTGGAGTGATTGAAGACATTTGGGAAATTGACTATGTAACATTTAGAGTGNCAGTGTTTAAATGTAAATGGGTTGATGTCAATACGGGTGTTAGGATGGATGAGTTTGGGTTTACATTGGTTGATCTTAACAAGGTGGGTTATGCAGATGAACCATTTGTTATGGCATATCAGGCAAGACAAGTATTCTATATAACTGATCCGTCTAATCGTAAATGGTCTGTTGTCTTGGAAGGAAGAAGCACACTCNGTACCCATGATGACNACTCTCTAGATATAGTAGAAANGAAATCCTCAGTATCAAGAACAATTGAAGTGGAAGTCAATAACATAGTGGATGACATGCATGCTATTCGAAGTGATCATGATGAAGGAATATGGGAGAACATAACACCCTAGTAGGTATTGTTTAGTTTATTTTTTTCTTATTTATTATGATAGTATAAATTATGATTTATTTTATTATGATTTACTAACAATGTTATTTTATTATGATTTACTAACAATGTTATTTTATTATGATTTACTAACAATGTAATTTTTTAGATATGTCGAGCTCTACATCAGGAAGTGGGAAGACTGGACCTGGTAGATCTATCACTCGATTGGCTGAGGTCACTATTGGACGAAGTGCGGAAGAGAAGTTGTCAGTTGAGTTAGATCCTCGATCTGGTAAACCGTCAGGCCCATATGCTGTTAAGTTTAGCACCTATATGGGTATTTTGGCAAAATGAGTTTCGATTGTTGTTCATTCATGGGATGAGGTTGAAGAGGCAGAGAAGAACTTGCTATGGCAGGATATTCTGGTAATTATGCATTTCATGTTAACATTGCATGTTCCATATTATTACTTAAGTCGTTAATCTATCAAATGTTTCATTTTTATAGCATTATTTTAATATAACTCCCATGACTGAAAGAGTTCGGAAGAAGGTCCTATCTAACATAGCAATTAGGTGGAAGGATTTCAAGACTTACCTCACACGAGAATGGGTGTTTGGAAAGAACAAAGATCTTAATCCATGCTTCANATACCAATGTATTACCGAGGAAGTTTGGGAGCAATTTCNTGCTTCTCGGTTGACTGACGATTGNCTGGTTTGTATTTTACATTTCTATTATACTTACACAAAATNGTACATCATTATTTACTTATGCCTTTTTGTTTTTGTTATATGTGGCAGCAAAAAAGGGAAGAAGCTCAGCGAAAACAAAAACTTAATGATACCCCTCACCTATTGTCACGAGGTGGGTACGCATTGTTAGAGAAACGTATGAGAAAGTCTAAAGCAGATGCTGCAGGGTTGGAGTCTTCTGAGCTAGTAGATCCAATTCCCAGGTACGAGATGTGGAAGACAGCTCGAACTAAGTCCGATGGGCAAACAAAATTGTAAGTACAAACACTAAACCCAAAAATCATATTTCATTACGAATACTTTTATGATTAAACTTGAAAGTGTTTGTAGGATTCCTTAGTTGAACAGAGCACTCAAGGTTTGTTTATTCCGTCTGGCCGCAATGATATACTTAGTGAAGCCATTGGAAAACCAGAACACCCAGGTCGTGTACGTGGTGCATCTGGTTCATGGGGACTTCGAGATTACTTCGGTCCACCACAACGAACAATGGGTCAATCTGTAAATGAGGATTCCCTAAGGAAGATGCAATTAGAGTTTGAAGAAAAAATGACTGAAATGAAGAGATCTTTAGAGCAAAAGATCTTATCCCTAATTAAGAATAAACAACTAATTCAAGACACAGCGGATGAACTTCCTGAACAAGTTCCAGTCAGCACAAAAGGCTCTTGTTCTGCTACTGATCAAGCCTTTCAGTATGAGTTATATATGGATGGAGATCCTCCGTGTGTGGTTGCAATTGGACGAAAAATGGAAGGAGGGTTAACCATTCATGGTGTTCCTCTACCGAAGGATTGCACACGTGTCGTGGTTGATGAAGTTAGAGATCCAAATGCCCAACTTCCTATACCAACTACAGAAGTTCAATTTGTAGGAGAGGCTTTAGGCATATTTGTGGCTTGGCCTAGAAATCTAATCTTGCCATACATTGGGCAACAACAGGTATTGTATTTTATTCTTTAATAAATCTTTTATGTAATTTATAAATTAATGAACTAAACTTTTGTATATATTTATTTGTTATCCCAGCGTCAAAAGCAAGTGCAAGATCCTAGTACTTATGAAGATCATGACATGGAAGATGAAGAAGATGATGATCATATGTCAAAGCCTATTGCCATGTTGCCTAGGTTGAAAAAAAAACAAAAAATAGTACATCCGGACTTCAGAGTATTTGGATTCGAAAATATGTTACCGATTTACATTAACTTCANTGATGTATTTGAGTTGATTGGCGGAGAACGGATGTTAAACATTTCTATCATCCAACTATGGTGCATGTAAGTAGTAATATCTCATATATTTACCATATAAAGATATACAACAATTAACTTATAATTCTTTATCCTAGGTATATGGACANAGTGAGTGTGGGGCAAAGTCGGTCACATGTATATGGATTTCTTGAGCCCCAAGCCATTCAAAAATTTGGGAACACAAAGGTTAGCATACAACAATACATGCAAACATGGATGTCTAGCTCCCAAAGGCGTGTTTACTTGGCTCCATACATTGAAGGGTCAGTCTTACCAAATCTAGCTTTCTTTTTTCAAATTTATGGTAATTATTTACCTGATCATTTATCTT
>NC_028357.1:13151575-13193628 GCF_000741045.1 Vigna radiata var. radiata | reverse complement strand
AATTGGAAATATATATTCTGTTCTGGAAAATTTGTTGTATTTCAGGTTTTGGTTTAATGACTAAACAAATAAAATAAAAAAAAATATAGCAAATTTAAGTCTGTTATGGTCACAACAGACTTAAATTTGTGTACGAAGATCTAAGTCTGTTGGTCAACAACAGACTTAACATTTAAGTCTGTTGGTCAACAACAGACTTAACATTTAAGTCTGTTGGTCAACAACAGACTTAAAATTTAAGTCTGTTGGTCAACAACAGACTTAAATTTTACGTCTGCCGAATCTAAGTCTGTTGTAAAACAGACTTAAAAAGCCCAAAATAACAGACTTAAAAAGTCTGTTTTGTACTAGTGAACATGTCTATAAAGTTTAACTCAACTGAGCTAAACGTCAAGTGTTTTAATTATCTTTAGAATGTACAACACAAACAGTGCTTTGAGCAAATACAAACTTAAAAGACTTTACTTTAGATGATATTTGAGCATAGTAAGCTTGTTTATATTATCCTTCTTATCTTCTGATGTGATCATAGATAGGGCAAAAGATGAAGAGAATAAGAGGATTATAAGAAATATGACTAAGGGAAATCATTTCATTTCTTGGCTTCTTTATGCCTTTTTTTAAAAAGAATAGAATAGGTTTCATGGCTTGTATTTTGACCTTTAGGAGTATAGGTTGTTTCTCTCTTTGTTGCTTTATCTTTTGTAAGAAGATTATATTCCTTCTTCCCTTTAAAGTGCAAGCATTGTGGGACTTCACATAGTTTGGACTTAAAAAAAAAGAAGAATAGATAAGCCTTCACTTAGTTGTAACACTAGTTATCTTTTGTAAAACTTTAGTTTTGATCTTTAAGCAAGTTAGGTAGCTTATATACTTTTAGGATGATGAAGAATTGAGTGATGTTAGACCTAAAACAGCCTTGGATGATAGATTTTTAGACTTTAGGCCTCCAAGTCCCACATATTTTTAGACTTTGGAGGTGAGATTTTAAAATATGTTTTTTTATTAATTGATTTTCGAAAATCGGTTAAGGAATAAAAGAGATACAATGAGTGAAGAGAGAAGAAAAAGGTAAAAGAAAAATAATTTAATAAAAGATTGAAAGTTATATTTGTAATTTTGAAAATGCAGTATAAAAGAAGAGAGGTGAATGAAGAAATACCCTTTCTAAAGTGTTATTATGTTCAAGTTAACTTATAGTCAATATCCAATTGCAAGTTAAAGTTTCTGGACACGGCAACAAATGACAGAAAATAGGTTTATATATCTCATGGAGACATAACAATGTAGAATCAAAGTTTCATCCTGATGTCAATATACATTCATTTGTGAGAAGGAGTAACTTGGATTTCAAACATAGCTCTTAATAGAAGAACTATAACCACTCTGAACATCATAGTACCTGGACCACAGCATAACACCTCCATACTTTGCAGAGCCCTTAATGGCTGGAAGCACTTGAGATATGAGGTCAGCAGAAGGAATGAAGCCACTTCCTGCTGCCTGTGAGGAAGCTGGTAACCCCAAGAATATTTTGTTGGCAGGGATACTTGTGATCCATTGCTTCCATGCATTTTCAAGATTGCTAATTGCCCCAGTAGTATATTGGCAAGGAGGGTTGTTGTAGAATTGAATCCAAACATAGTCAAAAAGACCTGTTGTGAGAGCATTTCCTATCCAAGCATCAGGGAAAGGGCACTGAGGAGCTGCAGTTATGTACACTTGCTTTCCTTGCTTGGCCATCATGCAATAATATCCTTTAAGGAGCCTGGCAAGATCACCCCAGTGTTTGTTTGATCCACCTTCAATGTCAAAGTCAATACCATCAAGAATAGCAGCGCCAAGAGGGCGAGAAGGTGACTTTCCACCCAAGAAGTTGTTCCAAAGGTATGTGGCTACTTCACTTGCATCAATTGAGTGGCTTCCAGTGTCTCCTCTTAAAGACAGCAAGACTTTGATGCCTTTGGCTTGACAAGATTTTATGTCTGAGCTAAGGCCACTGCACTCATTTTTAAGAGGGTCACAGTGACCAGCAAGATTAATCATGGGAGTTTGGCCCTTGCCAAAGGTCGGCAAAAAGGCTATGATCACATAATCATAGTTCCCTGTCGCACAAGCCTCACTAAGTGTTCCCTCGTTGCCATTCTGGCCCCAGTAGATAACAATTTCTCCAGCGTAGGATCCATTTGCTAGTGTTAACAGGACTAAGCACAAGAATGTGACTGAGATTGCTGATTTCATTGACAGTATATAAGGAAATGTTTCAAGATAGATAAAGATTTAGGCTGCTTCTGTTCCAACCACTGCTTGCGAGAATGGCTTTTATAAAGTGTTTGAATCCCTTCAAAACTTTGGAGCTTTTCTCATAGAGCGTGCCTTGGCAGTCATGAACAATATAATAATCATTTATGCAAACTTCATGCATATGGTAAATGAAAATAGCGGTCAATTGTATGATGATGCATGCTGTCAAATTCATATTTCATAAGTGGTGAAGCAAACAACATAGCATTCAGGAACAAGTTATTTTGTTCTGTGAAAGCTTTTCTTTCTGCAATGGTTACAATTGACAAGTGTACACAAAAGTAGGAAGTAGAAACTTATGAAGGAAATACGGTGTTTGTGAATCTGTACTGCATAGAAACTTAGCTTTCTTGATTATCTTCTTCAGTGGAAAATTTCCCAAATGTGTGGCTTTATAGGACTCAGGAATTAAGTTTGAGTAGAAGTATTATCTTTTCCCAAACCAAATCCTGATATTTTGCATCTTGACTCCAATAAATGACAAACCAGTGTTCTAATTTTGCCTTTTTAATAAAAAATCATAGATATTTCATATGAATGGTTAATGTTTCCTTTTCCAAAATCGTTTAAATCGTGCATAAAGATATTTACAATATATCTCATACCACTTTGGCCTTCGCCTTTAAACTAAACTATTCCATTATTTCAACTGAGATCCACCTTAATTTTAATTTGTACGTAAATTATTCATAAGGAAGTATTTCTTATTTTTTTGATTGTTTTTATAACTTAATCTAATTGAATCAAATTTTAATATATTTTTTATTATTCATATTTTCTGCTCAATATTTGTGCCTTAAGTAATTAATTTTTTTAAAATATCGATATAAAAGTGTATCCGATCAATAAATAATTAAAATATCTGGATATCTGTTACACATTTCACCAAAAAATAATATACATCTATGATTTGTTTTCCATCCCTTAAAAATTTCATTTTTTTATCAAGCAATTCAAATCCGAAATTACGAAAGGGAAACGAAAATAATAATAATGACACAACACAAATTACAAATAAAAAATATAATAAAAAAATTATGTAAATAGTGTAATAAAAATAAGTTTTTATTTAAGTTATAATAAAAATAATTTTTTGTTCTAAAAATATAAATAAATATTTTTTTAAAATTAATATTAATAAAAATTATTCACATAACATTTAATATTGACATGAAATGTCGATTTTTGTATATAACCTTTCCATTATCGAATCAATGACTCAAAGAATGAGTAAGAGAAAAAGGGTACTAATATCAATGTTATAAAAAAATTATTATGGTTTAATGTCTTGGTAGGTCTTTATTTTGGTCACAAATTTTAAATAGGTTTTTTTTTTTTTTTCCGTCTAAATTGAGTTCTTTTTTGAGTAAAATTGGAGCAATTAAAGGTCTGCCGTCAAATTGGGCAAACGGCCGTTTAAGTGTTTGTTACGTGCATTGGTCAGAGTTCATATTAATGAGACGTGAAATTATAAACGAATTTTTTATTAAAAATTATGAGTGCACAGTGGTGTAATCAGCTTTTTTGGAAGGGCAAAGTGCGAATAATAAAAAACTTTGAGATTGGAGAAAAAATTGGGGGTAGGGTTCATGTGAGGAACATCCTCGCCGACAAGCATCACCGCAACCTCCATGACCGCCACGCGAAGCCTACCTCGTCCTCGACCTTCCTAATGCCGCAAGCCAAGTTCGCATCTTTGTCATCTCCACCAGAAACACAAATCTGCAGCACCTCCATGGCAGCCACCAGGGAGCGAAATCTTCTCCATCCACCATTGGCGGAGCACCGCAAGCTTTCTCCTGCGCGAGCTGTCATAAATCTCATCAACACCGAGTTGCGAGTCCTCCATGGCACCCAGCAGAATCGCGAATTGCGCCACTCCTCGCGAGTTCGTCATCTACATCACCGGACCTACAAAGCAAAATCCAAAGAAGAACAAAAATGCCAGTCTCTCGCCGAACCTCCTTCGTGGCGCAACCATCTCCCTCGCGTCTGCATCGTCAACCTGCAAGCAGAAAATCACAAGAGGTGCACCACTAGAAATCAACCCATAATCTTCATTGTTATTCCAAAAGAAGGTCAAAGAAGATTGCAAAACGATTGAGTGCCCTTTTCTGGGGCCTTCAATGCTAAAGGCCATTAGGCCCTTCTTGGGGCGCTGAGTACCAACTTTCTCTATCACACCACGCTTGGGTGCCCTCCTAGGGTCGTTGAGCGCCACTCCTCTCGCAAGCTTGCCCGACTGCCCTAAGTTGGGGCACTAAGCGCCAGCATGTTGGGCTTGGACCCGTTTTCTATTATTTTTCTGCACTATTAAGGACTCGGATGTCCTAGGGATAGTATCTCTTGATGGCTTGAGAACAAAAACACGATTTTCACCCCTTAGGGGACAGATTTAGGGATGTGAGAGCTCTCATCTTTTCTTTCTAGGGTTTTATCTTCATTCCATTCCATTGTACACCTAGTTTCTTCATGATGATGTTACCGAGGACTCGTTGTTTAACTATTCTATTTGTGTGATTCTTAACTGATTATACTTTATCTTTCTTTAAAACAATATTTTACTGTTTTTTATTTTTGGGCTAATTAGGTGCTCTAGTGTAGTGTTCTTTAGTGTAAGCAGCATAAAATTCGTACTAACAGCACAAGATCATCAGGACCTCTTTTTTAGGTTTGGAAGTAGAGAAGACTGACAATAGTAAACGAAGAAGACAAATAATGAAGAAGGCAGATAATAAAGGAGAATTGGTTCACCAACACCTTGATGTGAAAAGTGATGAACCCAAACTTGGCACACTAGTGAAATTCAAGAATAGGTTGTGGGTTGTCAAGACTATCAAGGCAAACAAAGTTCTTGAGATTGAGGCTCCTTATTCTAGAAGAGTGAAGTTGATGACAAGAAAATTTTCGAGATTTTGTTGGTGTCAAGAAGGAAGGAAGAACACCAATATCAAAAATTCGGATTGGGCTTAATGGTGTCAAGCTAATGACATTAAACAAGTGCTTACTGTGAGACAACCCAATTTCTGAATTTGTTTTTTTTATTATTTGATTTAGTTGTGTGGTGTGGATTTGATTTTGTTTTGTAGTAATGATAGCATATATTGATGGATTCTGGACAACATCTACTGAGGGATGCTAGAAGGATTCAGATGTAACATCTACTGGTGGATGCTAGTATGATGAGGATGATGAATGACAACATTTACTAATGGATGCTACTATGGATGAGGACAGTGACTAGACATCTACTGATGGATGTTATTGATAGCATCTACTGATGGATGTTAAGCTACTAGACATATACTAATGGATGTTATTGACAACATTTACTGATGGATGCTACTAGGTGAAAGCATATACTGATGGATGCTATGATGATGAAGATTCAGATGACAATATTTATCGATGGATGTTGTCATAGTAGAGGATGACGATGAGTGATGACATCTATTGAAGGATGCCATGAGATCAAGATTTGTTATATTTGATTTTTATGCTTATTTAGATTTTGTCTATTTTGTTCTTGTTTTGGTAAACTATGTACTTGGTTGAAAGAATAGCTCTACAATGGTTGATATTATGTAATGAATTGTTTTGTGATGAGTAATATTGTCTTGTGTTGCTCTCTTCTTTTGAAATGCATGGTTGAGTTAATGATTGAATTAGCTATTAAGCACAAATAGTGGTTGGTCATAATTGTTTAAAATAGATGCATGGTTTCAATTGTGATTGATATGCTTGGCAGGATGTATATTAAATTGTGGAACTTGAGTTAACCTGTGAGAGGTTGGGCTCCAAAGTTTTATTATGTTGAATGCTATTGCTTTGGAATCATAATTATTTTTGCCTAAATTTTTCTGTTGAACTATTTGCTTGCATGTGTCATATGATCAAGGCCATCTATTCTTCTCCCATAGAAGCCAATGCAATTTTCAAACCTAACAAAAGAACAATGTTTGTTCTATCCCTTGAACCTTAAGCCTAAACATGTGAAAAACCTTTTGAAATCTGTACCTTGAGTTAAGATTGAGTATATTTGTATGGTATGGAGAAAGGTTCAAGTTTGGGGTTGTTGGGGAATTTGAAAAAACTGGTGAAAATAGAAGAAAAATCATTGAGCTAAATAAGGAAATTGAGAAAGAAAAGAAAAAAAAAAGAAAAGAGAAGAAGAAAAAGAAGAAAGAGCTCAATGAATGAAAAGTTGGGATTAAGTTGAGAACGATTTCTCAAAATAAAAGGAGAAAGAGAGATTGTTGTTTAATGATGAAATTATGAATTGTTCTCTCTCTTAACTCAAGGAATTTTATTGACTAGAAAAACTAATCTCCTACTTAGTCTAGCCACATTACAAGCCTTGAAAGCGCCTTGTGATGATAATTTGTTTTCGAATGTGGTTTTATGTGTGTAAATGAACGACAAAGTTGATTTATGTGACATTATGATAATAGAGTGAAAGAGAAACTAACACCTCACTATACACCTTTGGTTTGAGTGAAACACTTTCTTTGGTGAGGAATGGTTCCATGCATTACAGTTGCATATTCTGCTAGGTTGTTGATCACTTATAAGGTTTTTGCATTTGTTGTATGTTCTTTGAGTATGTGAGCACCATAATTGAAGCTTAATTGGCTATGACATCATTATTTCTTGAATGATCTTTCTATGATGAGCATACATGAGTAATTTACTTGTCTTAGAGAAAAATATTTTTTGATGTGCTAGACCATTGTAGTATATCTATTTTATGTAAGCCAATTTATAGTTTTACTTGAGGACAAGCAAAGTTTTAAGTTTGGGGTTGTGATAACGACTGAAATTACCGTTATTTGTGACTTAATTTTGATACTAAATGAACCCTTTTTGACTTAGAAACTTGCTTAATCTCATGTTTTTGCTTTAGTTGTGAATAATGAGAGTTGAGGTTAGAACATATGACTTTTTATCACTAATTCCCTTGATTTTGTAGGAAATTGGAATGATTTGGAAGAGGAGTTGAACTACCAGGGAGTTGAAATCCAGAAAGGACTGAGAAAGCACTAGAAAAGAAGGTTAAAGAAGATCATATGACGCCTGACCGCCCTTTTCTAGAGCCCTCAGCGCTGAATGCCACTAGCTCACGCCTAGGCGTCCTTCTAGGTGCGTTGAGCACCAACTTTCTCTGTCGCACCATGCCTGGGCGCCCTTCTAGGGGCGCTAAGCGCCACTCCTCTCGCAAGCTCACTTGGCTGCCCTAAGTTGGGGCGCTAAGCGCCAACGTGTTGGGCTTGGACTCGTTTTCTGTTATTTTTCTACTCTATTTAAGGACTTGGATGTTCTAGGGATAATATCTCTTGATGGCTTGAGCACAGAAACACACTTATCACCCCTTGGGGGGCAGATTTGTGGATGTGAGAGCTCTCGTCTTCTCTTTCTAGGGTTTTATCTTCATTCCATTCCATTGTACACCTAGTTTCTTCATGATGATGGAGAACTAATCTCATTTGTTATTGGGGAAGATGTAACCTCTAAACTCTCTTGTATTTGAATTGATTCTTATTATTGATATATGCTTCTTTAATTAATTATTAAGGTTTTTCCTTTATACTCTATGCATTGTTGTGTTTAACTCATTCATTGGATGATTATTGGTTTCTATGATATGGACACATACGGAGGAATCTAGATCTGGAAAATTTCTCCCATGGGAACTATTGCCTAGACATAGGGATAAAATGCTTGGTTATGTTAAGCTTATGTGCGTATGTAATGCAAAATTAATTGCTAGAGAGACAAGACATTGTAAACTGGTAATTAAGGATTTTAAGCTTTCTTCGCTGAGACATCGGATTTTGAGTAATTTAGAAAGTGATACTGACATTAATGAAGAAGAAGAATTCGTTTATGCATGAGAGTGATTAGGTGAAATTTAAACCCTAATAACATTATCATCTCTTATTATCAACTTTATCCATTCATTCTAGTGTTTAGCCTCAATTGATCAAATTGCATTCATATTTACTTTTTCTGTATCTGCATTCAAACACCAACAATTTGTTTCCAGTCTTAATTGGTTAAGCAAAAGCACAATTATTTAGTGTCGTGAGCCTCTTGGGAAATGATACTTTGTCTTACCATTTTATATTACTTGATATGATTCGGTACACTTGCCGACATCTTAACATATAACAAAGGCAACATATGATCGGGAATTTAAATTAAATCCTTGGGTTTAGGCAGAAATGTTCATTAAACACTACTATTATTGATTTTCATTGTTAATTAAAATATTTAAACTCCAAATAATGAAGGCGCTCAATAATAATTCCATAATATTGTGTGTAGGACTTATAGAAGATGGCAACATAGACAACGTCATAAAGCTCCAATGCGGAAAGTTAATGGTTCACCTCCCATTTGTTGCATGCATTGTTAAAGAGTGCAAGCCAAATGGATTGGGTGACATGAAAATTTTTGTTAAGGTAAAACTTATGTCCATCATATAATCTACAACATTTTCACCTCTTAACTTTTTCATTTTCCCTATGGACAGGACCCAAGTGCGACAGTGTCTGCTTCTTTGCACAAAAAAGTCCTTCTACATCCTAAGTTTGGTCTGGATATAGGAGTTGGTGTTGTGTTGTTATTTCAAAGTGTAAACCTACTTTAACTTATAATTATAAAATGTTACTCACAATGGATGACCTTAATGTATACCTAGATTAATATGTTTTTCATGTTTGTATACACAGGTTGTTTCACTACTTGAACATAACTGTCTGCAACGTGGTAAAGGTAATATGTTTTAAAGCAAACCAAATCCTTAATTTGTCGCGTTTCACCAACAACATCACCAACATCCGCATCGCACATCACCATCTTATGCTTCACCATGAACATCACCACCAAAAAATGAAGGTTCTTGTCTTCTATTCCTCCCATCGCCAACCATAGCAGCCAAATCACTTAACTCCTTATTCATTTCAATCATTTTGCGTTGGTTGTCTTGTATTCTTTGCATCAGCAGTTCTTCCCAACTCATCCCAATGTTATGTGCACCATGTTGTGGTAGTGGCCCTTCATCCAAATTAAGGGTTGCACGAATCGTTGGGTTCACATGGTCCTCCTCTTGCAACATCCACTCCCAACATATCTATCAACATACAAATATAAATAATCAATGAAAAACAATAAAAAAAAAACATGTAAAACTCATGAAGTAATTGTACACACAAATATGAACTAACTTACATCCTTTTTCTAAAAACGTTCTTCTATTTTCTCTGACCTTAACTTAACCGAAGGCCAATTCATTATTCTGGGGAACATAATTTCATGTTCACCATCAATTAAGCCCAAACGTTCAACAACCCAAAGCTACAAAACACAAATAACCCAAAATGAAGTCCAAATAATATACATTTTGTAAAGAAAAAAGTCAAATAAAATATAATTCTTACCTACAACACTACAACATTGCCACTAATCCCTATAGAGTCCTTTATGTCCTGCTTCCTTATCATCATTGCCTCATTTGTTAAACTATTAATGACATATGTATGTACAAGTTTTGCTCAATCATATTGGTACAAACTATCAATGTTATATAATACTCTAAAAGGCATCTTACTATACCTTCGAATTCCTCGGAAAGTAAAAAAAAAAATCAAAGTAATATATACAAACGACATACGCAATCCGCACCAGAGTCATTATTTTGTACTAACAATGTTATCTTATTTACAACTTCTTTTGAACTAAATGAATTTGAAGAAAATTGTTGACAAACAACACCAACAACATTATCATCAAAATTTACATGTAATCCCCCAACACCTAGACCTAGACCCATGTAAACATCACTAACTATAAAGGGTATCATTCTTTGCTTCAAAATGAAGCATTCATTGCGGCCAACCCATCGGGTCACCATTTCCTTCAACAATGGAGTGCATAAGTCTATTGGCTTGTTCATATTAACACACCACTTGAATGGAGTTTGCCGAATCCGAATCCGATCAATTTCTCTTAGTATAGAATTAATTTCCACAATGGCTTTGGTGTCACACGACGCCCGCAATTGAAACTGCATATTATTTTCAACAAATACAATCATTAACCTACATTATTGAAACCAACAATTACATTTTCAATACATCAAATTTACTTACTTTGGTACCACCTTTTTCTTTATTCAAATCCATCACTGTAAAACATAGGCACCTAAAATAATCATACCAAAATCAATGAGTGTTACTGAAAAGAAAACAATTGCCTGCAGGGCTGAGGAATGAGAGATGGAAAGGGTAAAAATTGTTACACTGAAACTAATATGATTGCAGAAAAAGGTTATTGGGGCAAGGCGTTTGACCCTAAAATGATGCGTGTGGTGGAGAATGTGCTTGATGATTTGAACGAAAGAGGTTTGAATGTTCAAATGCTTAACATCACACAACTTTCAGAATATAGAAAAGAAGGACATCCATCTATCTACAGGAAGCAGTGGAATTCTCTAACACGAGAACAAATTGCATACATTGGTGCTTGCCTAGTGTTTGATAACGGTTGATTTTACGTGTTTGTGTGTGTATATTTTGTTAACAAATCAACTCCTTCATAGCTTTTACCTTGTTTTATCCTCACGTTTCGTGTGTTTTCTAGTTTTCTTGTGTTTTATTTAGTATATGCTTGCTTTTTCCTCTAATATCTACGTTTGAGTGTGTGAAATAAACAAATAGGAAGCAGTTATAGTGGAGCAAAACAAGCAAGAACTCAAGGGAACATGTTTTTGGACGCCTTTGGAATCGCACAAAAGCCTGAATTTTAGAATGCTGTCAAAGCTGTCTGCGCCCGGGCGCCCATGGGGCCGCTGGGCGCCCCTTTGTGTGTTGCAGCCCAATTTCCACGCCCGGGCGCCCCAAAAGGGCGCCCAACGCCTTATGGTTCGCTGTTGGTGCTTAATTATAGCGCCCGGGCGCCCCTGGGGGCGTTGAGCGCCATTTTTCTGCTGATTTCATGCCTGGGCGCCCCAAAAGGGCGTTGGGCGCCCTTTGCTGCGCTGTTTTGCCCAGAATTTGGCACCCGGACATAAAGTATAGGGACTAAAAACATATTTAACCCTAATTAAAATTATAAAATTATATTCAATTAGACATTCAATTATGCATATAATAGCATATAACATTTTAAAATATATTCCAAATACTAAATTATATTATATTTACATATTATTCAGTTTTAATTAGCAAACTAATATTTTTAATAAATTAATTTTATTATTGATTATATTTTATAGATAAGTAACGAAAATTAAAATAGAAAAATAAATAAAATTAATAAATTTTAATTAATATTAAGTAAAATAATTTATTTTGATATGTTATTATTTAAAATATAGCTTTTTATGTATAATAAAATATAATAATTTTTATGATTTATTTCTTTTAATTTTCTTTTAACTTTAAAAAAAATATTTTCTGTTTCAAATTATTTAAAATATATATTAAATTATTTTAATATATATGTCATATATTATATTAAAAAATATTTCATACATCATTTTCTAAAATATATTAATATATATCTAAAGTTGATTATCTATTCGATTTTTTTCTTTTAAGTGATGCTCAATTATTTTATTAACAAAATGTTGAACTATAAATAATTTTTAATAATCAAATTTTATTCTATAAAAATATTTTATTTTTTTAAAACCTTAATGGAGTCATCCCATAAAACTCTTAGTATGTATTCGATCATAAATGAAATAAGTTTACTTTTCTTCTATTTTTAGAATATTTTACTATTATTTATTACTATAAAGGTATAACTAGTTGTGCTGACAAGGCATGTGCCTCAAATCTATTCAAAGTGAATCTTTATTGAATTTTGATCTTGGTGATATGGTTAGTTTTTATTTGATGTCTTTATAGGTAGTTGGAGGATCTTGTGTGATATAGAGCTCTAAGAGTATTCTTAAGAGAGGAAAGTGTGTTCTATAATAACTAAGGGAAGCTAGTTTTAAATTTAATTCTTATTGATGATTGATGAAACATAAATCGTATGATGATGATTGGTGATGAATTGATTGAGTAAATTTTTTCATAATGATAACTTTACATTTTTGAAGTGATTGGTTAAATTTATGCTTTGTTTGTGATTGAGTTGTTTACACTAATAATATTTGTGAATATGATTGTGACCTGATTAAACTTGTTTGAGATTGTTTGAAAATGAGTGAAAAACTTAGATAAGTTGATTAGGAGTACATTGTTAGTAGAGCTTACCACCATAATTATGCAGACTCGTTGGGTGAGCATATGGCTTACTGACCGAGAGTGCATAATTTACAAGTTAAAGAGCTCCAACACTTTGATTTGTTGGGCAAATAATTTCTTGCTAAGAAATCTTGTTAAAAGGAGTTCCAAGGGATATACTCGCTAAGTGAATTAAAGCTTGGTAGGCAAATCTAGAATGTTGAAAACTCAAGAGCAAGGTGTGTGCTTGCCTCGTTGAGTGAGAGAATCTTGTTTGGTGAATATTTAAGAAATTTAGTTTCATTGCTCTCTTGTTAAGCAAGTCTATATGTTGTTGGGGAAATTTAAAAAAAAGTCACAGAGTATCAGAGTAACCTTCTCACTGAACGAGTATTATGGTCATTAGGTGAGTCTCCTCCCAAGGAACACTTATTAAGTGAGACGTGACTTCATTGAGCGAGAACTTATTGATTTAAAATAGTATAATTAGTTTAAATCTAGTATAATTCGTTATGATTTGATATAAATTTAATGGAGTGAGAAAATAGTGATTCTTCGAGTGGAAATATTACCATGTGTTATATTATTGTGTGTAGCGTATTAACGACATAGGATTGAAATGAGATCGTCCTGGTAATTTGATTCATATACAAGAAAATAACTAGGTATGAGATTTAATGGAGGTTCATATTTGGAGTTTGGCAAGATGTCAAACTCGCGAGATATATAATTCACCTTACTATGCTCTATGGATCTAGAAGCAGTCGAAACATGATATAGTTATAGTTCTTAATAGGCAAGAGTGAAAGAATAATAATATGTGCATGGTCTCATAATGCTAGTAAATACACCAATTATCCATAAATTGAGTTTATGATTCTTGGTATATGAATGAGTGATGATAGTCATTGTATCTGGGTGCATATTATATGATTTATGAGAAGTTGTAAGGTGATTACATTATTACCCTTATAAAATCTTTCTTTTATTTAAAATTTATGAGTTTTAAATTATCTCTGGTTTACTCTGTATTTTTTCTGTAATGTCGTTATCTATCTCCAATAACACTGAACTTCACAAGAGCAGAAATAATATAAAATATATCAAGGATCAGTATTAAAATATGTTAAGGAGATGATAGATAGAGACAGTGCTTTATAGTTATAGATGGCAGTGTGATATACTAGTCTATCCTTTCCTTTATCTTTTGATGATGGTACATAATATTATAAACTCTATATTATAATGGTGCATTCAGTATATTTATGTAATTACTTCTTAATAGTGTTTTGATGTTATAAATTGATCGTTACACTTTCTATTCAAATAGGAATTTTTTTACACTTTTTTTTATTTCCTTTTTTACCCTCCATCAATTTAAACAAGGACAAACTAAAGATCAACGTAATAATATATATTCTTAAGAGAAGAAGATGAGAGTAGTGTACAACGAAAATACGGTGTGTGGAGTTAGATGGTATTTATAGAAAAAATAAATATTTAATTTGGATTTGAAAAAGCAACATTAACATTCTTGAATTTTTAAAGATTGAATTCTAAATATTCTAACTAAAAATATATTTTTTTAATGTAACAATTATGATTACTAATTCGTATTCTCAACTTGCTTTTATCAAGAATGAAACTCAGAATAACATTTTATTTCATCTTTTTTTCTCCACACACTCCTCCAAAATCCTTGCTAAAGAGGAAAAGATACACGATAATTATCTCTTCAATAATCTATATAAAAGGAAAATTATGTTACTTTTTTGTTTGAAAATTAAAAGTAAATTTAAACTTGGTGAGACAGCCATTCACCTTTTTTTTGCGTTGTGTTTCGTCGTTTCATGCTTTTATTCTTTTAGATTCTATGAATGGTTACCCCGAAAATTTTATTACTTCACCAAATCAGAAGCTACAGTGAATATTAAAATTAAGCAACTGATATTTTTCATATAATTCATTAATATATTAAGGTTTAAACTAATCTGATTTGATGGTAAAGTGATAAAAAATTGTTATTATTATTATTGATAAATTTTGTGGGGCCAAACTTTATTTCGATATGTTCCTTGAGAACTTGTTGAGTAATTTATATGAATTTAGTTTTGTTGTTTTGAACTTGATTGATCTTATGTAGTTTGACAACCTATGCTGGACATGGCTATTATGATTGACTTTATGTGTGACCAATGCAAATCACATTTTTGACACGTAAAGATTGGCATTCATTTGTTGTTTGGTGTGACAGAAAGTTGGTTGAAATGAAAATGGTTATCTCATTTTCTTTAAATTATATATTTTCACGAGGGTTGATATGCGATTTATCCTATGTCTGTCCAATGAAATTGGAAGACAATAACTAGATGAGAAAACATGTTGAAGTTACTACTTAAAGTGAGTACAATTTTTCGCTCATGTTGTTCCATTTGTCTCCTGCTTGACCTTGATAGAATAGACGAACTTTCCCCTTGTGGTCATCATTGTTTTGTCACTATAAGCTATACCAATAACGTCTTTGTTGCATATACTTTTTTTATTCATAACCTGAAAAATCGTTGCTTGCAAATGGAAACCTCACTGCCTCTAGCCACTGATAGCTTCTCTTATGGTTGGTTATCAAACTGCAAACCCTTTGCAAATGACCTTCAGGAATCATCTACCTGTAATTCCCCATTAATGGAAGAATGGAAAAGCTTCAATTTTGATATTTCCTTCACTCACTCCCCTGCTGTTCTTGCTCATGCTGATGAACTTTTCTCTAATGGCCTTATCAAACCACTCTTTGTTGTCCCTTCCAAGTTAGACTCCTGCAAAACCACCCTAGACTCCGCACACCAATCCGACCCTGTTTCTTCCTTTTCTTCTAGAACTGTTTCTCCAACAACTCTGCAAATTCATCATGGTTTTCTCACAAGGTGGAAAACCTCCACATGTAGAACCTTGAGAAACCTTTCTAGGTATGTCAACCAACTATGCCAGAGAGTTGCAAGCTCAAGGAAAAATACTAAAGTTGATGATTTTGACAAGGAAGACTGGCTTGTTAATAGCTGGAGAAGTTCACACCTAGCATCTCCAAAATCAAGCTCTATCAGTCCAATTGGTGCTTTGCATGATCATGAGAACTCAATCTATGAAGCAGTTCTCCACTGCAAAAGATCAATAGGTCTGGTCACACTTTTCCCTATTTTTCTTCTTGTTTCAATTTTAGTGTATGATTTGTTTACCTTGCTAATTAACTTCTTTCCAATTTTTTCAGAAAGATAATCCATCCTCAAATAAAGAGAAGATAATTGTAGAGCTTCCAAGGGTGGTAGCTGATAAAGCATGTCTTCTTTGCATCATTTCTCTCTTGTTCACACTCACTGTTATTTTTCTTTGCATAAACAAGAAGAGGTGCCTTGACGTTTATAAATCTAAATTTCAGAAAATGTTGGATTGGATCCTACTGCTTCATGGTTTTGTACAGATATGATAGCACAAACTGTGTGTTGTATTCATATATTTAATAGAGATAACAGTGTTCTTCTTCTTCATTCTTCTTCATTGCTCTCTTTAACCGTTGTAATAAAACTTGGCTGGGAGGTTTTACTTTTACTGCAAGGTCTTTCTGACAACAAAATTTCTTCAGAGGCCTTTAACAAAGAAATTATAGCACATACATACTATAAGAGAAAAATAATATCTAAATTATAAAGAATAAAGATTATTTGTAACATTTAAATTTTTTACATTTATTTAATATTATTTTTATTTATTTTTTATTTTCTTCTTTTTAAGAAAATATAAAATTTTATACTTTTTATAACAATTTTACTTTTGTATTCTTTATTCATGAATATAAAATATATTTTTCAATTAGAAATATTGACAAGAGCATGTGAGAGAAAATATACTTTTACTTCAGTAAGAGCTATGAGAAAAATAACAAGTTATGGCTGGAAATTTTTTTTGATATATAATAGTCTCTTGAACCTTGCGTATATCCCGAATATCTTATCACTCCGATTATACTGCTCATTATGATTATGTTCTATTACAATATCTTATCACCCGAATATTCAGTAGGTTATTTGATTGTCCTTGTTCAGAATTGTCAGTTCTGGATATTTTTCCTTTCTACACATTGCTAACAACAACCACTATGTTACTTTGTCAATTCAAAACTTAGATCTTGTTCTCCAGGTGTGAAATAGCAAGGGAATGCTTTTAATAGAAAGCAAAATCACCATCTTTGCAACCGACAAACCTATAAATTTTACTCAAATCTCTGTTGCTCATGTGTGGAAACTTTCATTTACACTAAATATTTTTTTACTCATAATTACATTGGTTTAATCTTCTCAAAATTAAATAAATAAGTTCAAGTGATTACCGACATGAAGCTATAGTCTGAAATGGATTGGACTGTCAATTTTGACTTGTGAATAAATAGTTAACATTAATTTAATTTAAATTTAAATTTGGGTATTTAAAAAAATGATTGATGTTAAGTTTTCTGGAGTTGTGGCCTAGCCTTATTGAATAAGGAAGAGATGATGTTGGAGAAAAATCCATAGATGATGGAATAATCTTAAATCCTGCAGTTTCATTCTTTGTTTTGTTTGTGATAGTTGTTGGCTCCTAATCTATGATGAATAGGTAGAAAGTGACTTGATTTATCTCTTTGCATCTCTCCAACTCCTTCAAACGTTGGGTACGGTGAGTGAAGACAAATATGTCGCTGCATTCTATGCATATACTTGTGCTCACAGAGACACTGCCCATCCCACTCAAACCTATCCTTTCAAATAATCTTTTTCTTTTCCTCTTTCTCTCATTCAAAAATTCACACCTCATTAAACTGATCTCTTCAAAAATGAAATCTTATTTAATTCAATGCCTAATTACATATTAAATATTCATTAACCTTGATTTATTGTAAAACGTTCTGACAACGCCAGGAGATACGTTTCTCAATATATATGACTTTAACAGACATCCACACACACCAAAAAAAAAAAATACAATAAAAAATCTCAGTGATTCATGCCTTGTTGATCGTCTAGTTTACCTATTAAATGTGTACATGTTGATGGCAATCTAATTAAATTTACAATTGAAGTTTTGGTAATGCCTTACATATTAGTTTTGGAAGAATTAAGATAAATTAACATGACATTAAAACAGGTAGTTTGATGCATTGATCCCGTCATTTTGTAGCTATAGAAAGAAGATAAAACAAGCTTTTGGAGCTAAATCCACTAAGCAATTTTATTTCACTTCGTGTATATAGAAAAGGACTGGGAACTAAGTTGTTTCTCTCAACCAGTATTGAATTAAGGAACTTTTGAAAATATGAAATTTGATGGGCTTAGATAATTTAATCCATTGAGTAAATTGGTTCGAAAATTACTTTTCCTAATTCTAGAATTTGGCCATATAAATAGAATGAAAAGGTAAATAATATAGTTTTCTTAAGGAGGATAAGTGTCATAGAAAACATTTGTCATGATGGGGAGGACTTCTTTTATATGTACATATCTTTTTTTTATTCAGCTTCGGTTACCTTTTAATGAATTTACCATAAATGTTTTGTGTCTTATTAGTGTTGTGCCAACACAACTTTATCAAAATAGTTGGAGATGATTGTAGATGTTTAGGTTGATGTGTTTGTACTTATCACCTTCACCTAAGTGTTTTCTCTATTTTTACTTGACTTGACCTAAGACACTCGTCCCGTGATTATACTTCATGAGTGAACCAGGTACATGCTTACTTAGCACATAGTCTCAGTTGTTGAAAAATTTTAAGAAAGAAATTTTTCAAGATGGTGGTGAATCTGGCTCGCTTATCACATTTATATGGTAAGAATAATAGGCTGAAGTTTCCTTTCTATTACATCTGATGACCTTTTTAGATATAAGTATTGACCAAAGCATATCTTGTTTGATGAGATAAGAGGGTTGTGGGAATCCTAGAGCTACTCCCATGTAAACCTCGTAATAAAAACATTCTTAGGGTTTACTTGTGACCTCATTTGATTACTAATTTGCTTGGTAACTTTACAATTTCTTGTAACTTGGATATTTTTGAGCTAATTTGAAGATTTTCTATCCCTTGCAAGTTACATGGCCAAACACAAAGTTGCAAGTAGAACTAAGAACTTGTTCCACAATTTAAGGAACAAGATGGAGGAAGAAGCTAAGAAGAAGGGGGCAACCAATGCCGTACCCAACCTAACAGGTCTTGTGGTAGACACACATCGACCCCGAAACATTGCAAAGAAAAGTCACACCTCCCAAGGTGTCGAGTGTTGCTAAAGACAAGAAAAGGGTAAGGTTTGAGTATAACCTCTCTACTAGCAATTCTAGGAGCAATGCTACTAATCTCGATGGGTTGGATAATCACACCCTCATTATGCACAAGGGTGTTCGAGTAACCTTGACGAATAATGAGGAGAAAACGGTGGTAAAGGAGGTTGAGTTGTCTACCTTTATATATGCCTTTCTGGAATTTCATAGTCGTACACTTATGTACAAGTATAGAATTTCTAGCCTGTTGAGGAAGGAATTATCCGACGAAAGCAACACTAAGGCAATCAATGAGTTGGTTGAGTTGAAAAAGAGGTATGAGGCTAACCAAAAGTTGTGGGCCTAGAAGAGAAAGACTATTAAGGGGGGAGGGGGAGGGGATGAAAGTGAGAGTAGGATGAAGACTTAAAAGACGAGGTGTCTTAATTATGACAAGAAACTAAAGAAGTAGGTGAAGGACTTGAAGAAGGGAAACGAGGACTTAAAGGGAGCAGTTACTTAGGAAAAGAAGGCCTGTGTAAGAACTGAGGCCGAGTTGGTTAACCTTAAACAATTTATACTATTCGTAGAGACTTTCATCTATGTTACTAAACATTAAAAACCATTAGGGAGGTAACATGATGGCACCAACTAGTGGCAAACTGTGTCATGAAAGAAAAGGGTTAAAGTATCAAAGTAATCAATGAAGTAAAGGGTAAGCGGGTCACTTCAAGGCTGGTCTTTTCAATGTTGTAGGGACTTTTCAAGGTTGTAGGGAAAGCCTTGCACATAACAACATCATCAATCAAATAAAGACTTACTTGAGTGACATATATGACATGTTCATTTGAATTAGTGTTATCGTTGTACCGATCCACTATAAAAGCCTTCCATTGCTTAGTTAGCGGGGTATCCACGATATAATCAACAAAGGGATGTTGGTGATTTTCTCCTACTATCGAGGAGTTGTTCATTGCTCCTCCAATTTTGGGAGTAGTGTGTTAACCGCTCTCCCCTATAACATCATTAACAACTCTAAGGTCAGATACATATCTCTAGTTTAACCCTACATTGTGAGGGATTTCCTTCTCATTCCTATTGTTGGTTACTCCTTCAGTTTTGATTATCCTCTTTAGCCTAACATTTTCTTGCCTTAAGGCATCCATTTCTTCTACACTCGTCTTCTTGAACTCTACAAACTTTCACTACATTTGAGTATACGCTTCCAGGATCGCGACTATGCCAGTCGAGGAAGGTCTTGCATTTGCTTTCTTTACTTCAACCAACTAAATTTTTTTTATATTTTGTATTAGAATTAATGTAGAGGTTAGAATAAGACATTTTTTACTAGCACAAGAAAGAATGTATTTCAATAAGATGTTTGTTAACTTTGATTAACTTTTCAATGGAATAAGTTTGAAATAAAGTTTAAATATGTTTTTTTGTTTTAATTTTTGTAAAAAAAAAAAAGACAAATTATATCTTTAACGTTGTTGGTAGAGTAAAAAAAATCAAATTACAATAGTATTAAAGTAATAGAGAGTTCAATTCAATGATTAGTATTAGAGTAATAGACCATTTAATTCAATGCTTAGACCGTTTATATTATTACTCCAATATTGGACTCTGTACATGCAATTCTCTTTTATAACACGTACATAATACTAATAATTCAAACTTGATTATAAACATTATCATGAAGTCATTTTTTATTGTCCCCTTTTCTCCCCTTTGATGAAAATGTTTTTTTTTTTTTTTTGAGATTAAGTGATTTCTAGTTTTTCCAAATATATTATTATTACCATTCCTAATTACAAAAAAAAGTTGTTACAAAAATTACAAGACTCTCTTAAGAGAGAATATGAGCTATGAACACTCTTACGGAGAGAATAAACTTAAAAAAGTGAAGGCCTTTTAAATAAATCTTTCTATAGTCTATTAGACTATCTATTTAAACCTAACACTTAAAAGATTTTCCGACAGAATAAAATATAAACTGATAATTTGTCTTATGTACCTTAAACTGATATAAGCCCAATAAAATATAAACAGAATAAAATATTAACATAATATAATATAAACAGACTTACCTAAAAATTCAGTTAGTTGTTAAATATCTTTAAATAGATATTCTTGATTATCCTTTGATTATTTTATCATCTGCTTATCAATATCTTTAATAAGATATTCTTGATTATTTTATATTTTTAATAAGATATATCGCAACCGCTCGGCCCTGATATCATATTGTACACATATTCTTCTCCTCGCCTCTCCTTCTTCTATATTTATCTTTTTCATTTCCTCTAATCTCTTTAATCTATTATAGTTATTTATTTATTTATTTTTATTTATGTTATTTGAACATTGATATTGTACGTCTTTTTTAAGTTACTGTCATTATCGTCTACCAAGATAATGCAAATTAAACTAATTAATATTAAAAATAGAATTTATTAGCATGGACTAAGCTGACGATTAATTAAAATTTCAAAATTAAAACGTCTAACCAAACCTATCTAATCTATTTTAATTAAAAATTTAATTTAAATTTAGTGACAAATTAAGGTCGGCAAAATGGTAAAAGAACTACTTAATAATATGTATAATTCATATTTCCACTTGGTATAGAGAATCTACATTTCAAAAGTACGGAAAACGAGCACACTGTAGCAGTTGTATTCATTCACGTGAAGTCCACGTGCATTGTTCTGCGAATAATTCTGTTCTACAAGCATGGACACCTCGGCTCGTGTAAGGTCACATTTGGATAGAACAATCAAGTTGGGACCCAATCCCTCCTTTGATTTTTTAAATTATATAATTTAATTTAATTTTTTAACAGTGTATTTATAATAATTTTTAAAATACAAATTTAAAACTTATGTACTATATCTTGGTTCCGTGGCTGACTAATTCTTGCAAGTCATGTCATTATAGTCTTGTCAAGTTGCGACAAACAACGGTTAGATGCTTATATGGCTTACACAATTAAACTACTCTAATACGACAAGCAGGTGTAAAAGAATGTTCCGGATTATAAGCTCCGTGATTGTCCTAGAATTTTCATAACAATTTCTGTTTATATATTTTCATGCTCTTGTCGGCTCTATGGTTTCATTTTGGGTCATGTGTTTCGGCTTTTGTTGCTCTTTCATATGTCCACATCTTCTCTCTTTCCTCCTCTATTTTTTTTTCACAGTAAGAAAATCAGGTAAGTGAATGAATGATAAAACGAATTGATATCTGAAGTAAGAAAAATAATCTAATTCATGTTTTATAGTACATATAAGGTTTAGAATAACAAATGGGGCCATTAGATATCACACTCTAATAAAAACAACATAATTTACTGTTGGAAATATTTATTCTAAATTCATTGTTGGTTTCTTTCAATAAACATTACTTTTCTATACTTATTTTAAGTTTTCATCTTATATATATATATATATATGATAATGATATTTAGACAACATTTTTTATAATATTTGAACATCGTTTACGTGTCATTTTATGATTGGTCCATAGTGGTATTTATGATTATTATTATTGATTGTGAAGTAATTTTTTGGACCAATCACATAATGACACGTAGACGATATTCAAATGTTGTCAAAAAAATGTTGTCTAAGTATCATTATCCATATATATATATATATATATATATATATATATATATATATATATATTTAATAATCAATTTTTTATGCATCCTTATTTAATAAAAAAGTAATTCCTCATGACAAATTATTTGTAAAAATATTTCGTAATTCATTACAAATTTTTTTGAGAATTTTTATGATCAAGTATGATAATAACACATATATAAATGCTACCACGTAGAAAAATATCTTTCTATGACGACCTATTATGATGGATAAAACTTATTCATCATAATAGGTTGGCCGGTGGTGGAATTGTAATACAAGTAAGATATAATATAATATAGTATTGTACATCAGTCATAATATGAAACGTGGTGGCAAACTTGTAAATAAGTTTAAGACATATTATGACGTAGTTTTGTATATCAGTTATAATATGAAACGCGGTGACAAACTTGTAAATAAGTTCAAAACCTATTATTACGTAGATATGGACACTTTTCATAAGGTGTAAAGTTTTACACTAGTAAAAAATAGAGTTTTTACCACACACATTATGCATCGGTTTACCAGAAACCGCAACATAATATTGCACGGCGACATTTTTGAAAATAAAGCGAACGTATGGGCCACGATTCAGAGGGGAACCGCAGCCTATTCCCCATGCAAATTCCAGACATAGTGGTGAACTGAGGCCTATTCACATCTATTACCACAGTTAAGTTGTGAACCGCGGTAGATTCCCCTGTAGGTTAAAAAAATAAAACACAACGTGAACAATATCGTCTCCTTCGTGCAAATAGTTTCAGAGTTTCGTTGCTTCCATATCTCCGTTGTTGGCATCGTGAAACAGTGTCGTCCCCTATATTACACCGTTTAAACTCATTTCTGTTCAGTGTCGTTGCCATTTTATTTGTTGGGGAAGAGTTTTAACCGATCAAAATCGTTGGAAACGTCTTTATATTGGGTTTGTCCAATTCTTCCCTTTAGTCGTAAATTGCGTTTGATGTTTGTCTTTATTTCTTAAACTAATATTTGTTTGTAAATTTTTGCAAGTTTGAATTTTTTAGAGTTGATTTTTCTAGCGTTTTGATCGTGGGTTGTTCATCGTTTTTGGCTTTTCACACTACCAGGTTCTTATATTAATGTTTAAATTTTACTTTAATTAGATTGTATAATTTTGTATGATAATTTTGTATGATTGAATATGTGATTGAATGATCATATAATTTTGTATCTTTGAATAAATTTATATGATTGTATAATTTTGTATGATTGTATGATCATTTTAAAGTTTAATTTTTTTTATAATGTTATTTTTATGTTGAAAATATGTTATTATTTCAATGGTTTTGATTAAATGATTGTATGATTGAATTGAATTATCCTAAATTTGTCGTTAGATTATGAATATTTTTTTTTGTATTGTAATTTTGTAGAATTTATAAGTCAGAATATTTACATATGGATCGAAATTGGATTACTTTACCACGCATTAGTGCTGAGTATGAGAGAGAGGTAGAGGAATTTATACAACTTATGCAACGTAATGAAGGGAGAAGTGATGATGAAGTGAAGTTTAGATGTCCTTGTGTGAACTATTTGAACGCGAGAAAGTTGAATGCAACCCAAATTAGAGAACATCTCATCTGTGATGGTTTCCTAAGATGCTATACAACATGGATATGGCACGGCGAAGAAATGCACTTTCCGACTGACTCCCAAACTGAAAATGTCATTGATTCCACCATGGAAGAAGATTGAATGGATGAAGACAAATTAGAGAACACGATTCACGATGTTTGCACAGAAAATTTTGCCAAAGCTCATGTGTATGAGACAATGTCGACTGATGCGAAAACACCTTTGTATGTCGGTTCAACTAAGTTCACATGTTTGTTAGTGGTGTTAAGGCTCATGAATTTGGAGGCGACCAATGGATGGACTGATAAGAGTTTCATAGAATTGTTGACGTTGTTGAATGAAATGTTGCCAAATAGAAGTACACTACCCACTCGTAATTATGATGCGAAGAAAATTCTTTGTCCAATGGGTATGGAGTATAAAAGGATACATGCTTGTCCCAATGACTGCATTTTATATAGGATAAAGTTTGAATTTTTGACAAAGTGTCCAAAATGTGGGTTATCACGATACAAGTCAAAAAAATTAGTGAAGATAATGGTCAGATAGAAAAAAAATGGATCTGCTTTGAAAGTAGTTTGGTACCTTCCAATAGTGCCTAGATTTAAGCATTTGTTTGCAAATCCCAAAGATGCTAGAAAACTTAGATGGCATGCAGATGAGAGAAAAATTTGCTTCGTCATCCAACTGATTCAAAGCAATGGAAAAATATTGATCAACAATTCCCCCAATTTGGTAAAGAGTATAGAAATCTTAGGCTTGGTTTAGCCACTGATGGAATGAACCCATTTGGTAATATGTACCAATCACAGTTGTTGGCCAGTTATATTGATAANTTACAACTTATCTCCTGCATTGTGCATGAAGAGGAAGTANATGATGTTGTCTATGATGATATCTGGTCCAAAGCAGCCTGAAAATGGCATAAATGTTTATCTAAGCCCACTGATTGCAAACTTGAAGTTTTTGTGGGTTGATGGGGTTGAANTATTTGATGCATTCGCTTCTGAAACTTTTGTGATGCGTGCAATGTTATTTTGCACCATTAATGACTTTCCAACTTATGGTAATTTATCAGGATACAATGTCAAGGGTCATAAAGCATGTCCTATCTGTGAAGAAAACACTGCAGCTCATCAATTGAAACATGGAAGAAAGACGGTGTATTTACGTCATTGGAGATTTCTAAAACGTAATCATCCATATCGAAGGTTAAGAAAAGCATTCAATGGATATTAAGAGAGGGACGAAGCACCAAATCCACTTACTAGCCTTCAAATTCTTGAAAAAGTTAATAAAATACATTATGTATTTGGGAAAACATCCAAGAAGTCATCTGTAACGACCTCTTAGAAGAAGAAATCAATATTCTTTGGTCTTCCATACTGGTCAAAGTTAGATGTTAGACATTGCATAAATGTGATGCATCTAGAGAAGAATGTGTGTGATAGGTTGAGTGGTACACTACTCAACATTCAGGGAAAGACAAAAGATGGAGTGAATGCTCGTTCGGATTTGGTTGACATGAATATTTGAGAAGAGTTGGCACCCAGGGAGATTGGTAAACGTACTTATTTGCCCCCTGCATGTTACACAATGTCTAGACAAGAGAAGATAAGTTTTTACCTTTGTTTAAAGAGTATCAAAGTACCACAAGGATACTCTTCAAAAATGAAGAGTTTAGTGTCAATGCAGGACTTAAAGCTTGTTGGCATGAAGTCTCATGATTTCCATGTCTTAATGCAACAATTGTTACTGGTGGCTATTCGTGGACCTGTATAGTTAAGATGGATGTATCCTATTAAGCATTATATGAAGATTTTGAAAGGGTACGTTAAAAATCCATATCGTCTTGAAGGTTCAATGATTGAAAGGTATATTGTTGAAGACAGTATCGAGTTTTTTTCAGATTACATGACATCAACGAATCCAATAGGAGTTCCTCGCACATCATGGTTGAATAAATGTTCTACAAGTAAAAGCATCTGAGGTATGAATGTGGTGACAAAAGATCGCGAAGAATTGTTGCAAGCACATCTTTATATATTGAACAACACAGATGAGGTGATTCCTTTTTTGGAAGCACACAAAGCCATTTTTAAGAAGAAATCCAAGACAATCAAAGAAATGGCAATTGATGGAGCATAACAAAACATTTATGTCTCGGTTCAAATCTGAAATTGACAAAGAGCCACATTCTTCTNAAACTTTATTGTGGCTTGCAAATGGTTTAAAGTTTGATGTCGTATGTTGTATAGGTTATGAAGTCAATAATTGCACATTCTATACGAAGACTTTGGATGATAAAAGCACAGTACAAAATAGTGGAGTCAGTTTAGAAGCTGAGTCGCTTCAATTTTCCACATCAAAAGATCAATCTACTGTACTTGGATCAATGAGATATGATGGTATAATAGAAGAGTTATGGGAGGTTGATTACACCAAGTTTTTTGTTCCATTGTTCAAATGTAAGTGGTTTGACAATAAGAGTGGTGTGAAATTGGATGAATCGGGTATGACACTAGTTGATTTTTGAAAGGTGGGTTATCGAGACGAACCGTTTATCATGATACAACAAGCATCTCAGGTTTTTTATGTTAAAGATCCTGCGTCTGACCATTGGTATGTCGCTCTTCAAGGCAAAAAACAAATTGAAGTTAACGAAGACAATCTGATTAATATTCATATTGCTAACAACCATTCATTTCAAACTACGACAAATTTGGATGTCCAATCTCTACATGCAATTCGGTCAGATCATGATGAGGGAATATACATATGATGAATCCATATCTTTATGTATGAATTTCAAATTTCTGTATAAGTTTTTTATTAATATTACATAAGTTTTTTATTAATATTTCCTATGATTACTATTACATGTTTTGTTAAATTATATGATATTACATAAGTCTTTTATTAATATTACATGATGTTATTTATTTTGACATATATATGGCTGACCATCCACATTCTTTAGGGGATGAGGCTCCCCCTTCCAGATCCACTAGAGGACCCACCAGGATGAAACAACTTTTGATCAGAAAAAATAGTGGTGAAAGAACACCAGTGAATGTTAACGTGATCACAGGTGTGGCAACTGGCCCCAATGTAGATGACTTCCGATCATGCCTTGGAGTAGTGGCATGTGACAAGATTAATATTCTTACTCCATCTTTTGACCATGTGTCCAAGGTTGATCGGAACATTATATGGAACGATATATTGGTAAGTTAGTTAATATCATTTGAATTATAGTTTGTTTATATTGATAATTTTGTACTAATACAACTTTATTGATACAAATGTCGCAACACTTAGAAATAAGTGTTTATCAACTGTTGCTGAAAACTTCTGAAATTTTAAAAGTAAGTTGACCTCGATATATATTTATGGAAGCAAAAAAAAAAGTCTCCATGTAATACATATAAGGCCATTGATGAGGAGACTTGGCGACTCTTTGTACAGAGTCAGACAACAGAGGACTGACAGGTTGGTATAGTTGATATTATTCAATTCCTCATGAACAAATATATATATATATATATATATATATATATATATATATATACACATACACACATACATATGAACTAATTAATTAAACATATGTGACAGGCAAAAAGAAGCAAAGCACAAGAAACAAGTGCTCAAAATAAAAACCCCCACCTATTATCTCGCGGTGGGTATATGAAGCTTGAGGAGAAAATCCTCAAGCAAAAGGCAGAAGCTAGACCACCATCTGAGGGTGGTAGCCCCCAGCCTCCTTCTCCACCTTCTCGGCATGAGAAATGGAAGTTGGCTCGTATAAAAGCATCGGGCATATACTCTTCTGACACTGCATGGGAAATATCTTAAAGAACTGTAAGTTATCACTATTCCTAAAATAATAATAATTTCATTATACATACTACATTGAACTTTTTAAAGAATAATGGTGTTTTATAATGTTATAGGACTCCTTGGTTGAGTAGAGCTCCGAGGGTCAATTCACTCTAGAGGGTTGCCAAGATATTCTTATCGCTGTAATTGGACAACCTGAGCACCCTGGACTTGTACGTGCTACTGGAACAAGAGTAGGCATTCGAGATTATTTTGGGAGCTCTTCTCATCAGATTTCATATGCATACAGCGAAGCATAACAACAAAGGCTGACACAAGAGATCATAAAAAAGCTTTGAGTGGACCTTAGGGAGGAGCTTAGGACAGAGCTTAGGACAGAGCTCAGGGATGAATTGTATAATGAGGTATGCGCCATGTTCCAGCAGCAGTTTGAGAGCTATGGCATGCGCCTGATGCCATCTCCTGTACAAGAATAGGAACATGTTGTGCCTCCCACAGGTAAAATTAATAAACATTTATATGCAATTATTTCCATCTTTTGTATAATCTAACATTTACTCTGACAGGGAGAAGCACGAAAGGAAGTTGTTCAACACCAACCGTCCCAGGGATGACATGGACGATGTTAGTCCATGTCTGCTATACATTTTAGACGGTACCGAGACGGTGCTGGTAGATTGTGGAACAGTGTTTAAGGCAGCAACTGTTGTTCA
This sequence comes from Vigna radiata var. radiata, assembly GCF_000741045.1. Taxonomy (NCBI): domain Eukaryota; kingdom Viridiplantae; phylum Streptophyta; class Magnoliopsida; order Fabales; family Fabaceae; genus Vigna; species Vigna radiata. The sequence continues at coordinate 13,165,009 of NC_028357.1, read as the reverse complement.
TGGTATGAAGCTATCAGAGGATGAGGTAAAGGTCTCAGTAGACGACATTATCATACCTGATGCCTCAGTTCCTCTGCCCACAGATGAGATTTTCACTGTGGCACATGCATTCTAGACTTTTATCGCTTGGCCTAAACAATTTGTTGGTTCAGTTTCTGACCCCCTGGTATGGAATTCTACTTTACACTTCTCAATTTTAAATTTTACATGTTATTGATGTCAAAACTTATCTTATTTTTCCATGTAACAACAGACGCAGACATAGGAGAAGATTCCTCTATCTGAGGACGATCCTCTTAGTTCATTGCAGCTACTTGCTGTCACCATTGCAGATAAGCCTTTGGAGGTTGAATATGATGCTAATGTATTTGGGAGAGGCTCTAAGGTCCCATTATACCCACATAGCCAAGATGTCAGAGATCTTGCATCGGGAACAGAAGAGTTGAATATTACATTAGTTTAGTTATGGATGATGTAAGTCTATGAGCAATTACTTATATAAAATTGATTTATATATCAAGTATNCTTATATCAAAGTTAATTTTTGATTTTAGGGATATGTTTGGGATCAGTAACAACTTGGGGGTACAATGATGACTATGGGTTCATTGATCCCCAAGTCATTCACAAAACAAATGATCTTGATCAGATCACAACACATCTCACAAGAAGATTTGCAAGCGGCAAGAAAATATATTTTATGCCTTTTATATCTGGGTAAGTGAACTTTGTTAACATAATAAAGTTCCATATGTGATTTTAATATATAATAATTAAAATATTATGAATTTCAGGTGCCATTGGCAGCTTCTTGTTATTTTTATACAGGAGAGCTATGCTTTGTGGTTCTGCTCATTGCACAAGTCTCCTCCCACACGTATCAGACAAGCAGTTGATTGGTAAGAACCTCAATATTTGGACTTTCTTTGTTATATAAATGAATGCTAAAACTTTTGTTTTATATATATAATTCTATTCCAGCAAGTACGGTGATGGTTGGGAGATTAATTGCTAACAGTAGAAAGCTTGCATGGATTTCTCTCAAGGTTTGACATATGCTAAAGCAATACTTTCTTATTGTTGTTTTGTTTTAATGATTTTCACTAACTATTTACAACTGTGATGATATATTGTAGTGTAACAGACAGAAGTGGTCATATGATAAGTCACTTTCATTCATGATGATATCTTGTGTAGAGATTCAAGACTACTACAACAATTCCTAAGAAGTCACTTTCATTCATAAGGAAAGCTGCTGCAAAATATTTAGTTAGATTATATAATAGTTCATAGTTATTAGATTTAAAATACATTTGAACATGTTGATCTAAATTTATTAGACTTTGTACATTATGTGATGTAAACATTGATTATTGTGTTGGATCTATTGAATCTGTGTACATTATGTAATTGTTTGATATGCAGGTCTGTTTTTGTGATAGAGGATATCACAAAAACAATTCCAGGAGAATAGGCTGCGGTTGTGACCACAACCGCGGTAAAAATTTCAACGCTTTTTTTTTTTAAAAATAATTAAATTGGGTTTTGGCCGTGGTTGTAGCACGAACCACGGTCTATTCCAGGCTTTTCACCGCGGTTCAAACCGCGACCTAATGTTAAACGTTTTTTTTTTTAAAGAAAGGGGGGTCTTGGCCGCATATCATGGGGGAACCGTGGTCATATCTCAAGCTTTTTACCATAGTTGCAACTGCGGCCTAAAGTCCCCAGACTTTTTACCGCGCCAGTATATGCTGCAGTTCGAAAACCGCGACATATACTAAAAAACAACTACAGTTGTTTCCCTGCGCTGCACTTGATGTATTATGACGGAGTTTTAGAAATCAGTCATAATATCTCTCTACCTATATAATTTTTCACATTTCTCTCTCACTATGTGTGATTTCACGTTCCCTCTCACTCTCGTTCCTCTCTTTCTCTATAAATCGTGCACTCCATCACTATCACTGAACCACATCTTTTGATTCCTTCGAACCTTGAGAGAATCAAAGTTGTTATATTTTTTGGCCCTTTTCCCATCAAAGTGACATCAGAGCTCTTTGGTTAAGGGACTGTTTAGTTTGCGTGAATGATGGAGGCACATAAAAAATTGATTCCTTTGAATGGAGAAAATTATCACCTATGGAAAGGAAAGATGAAGGACTCGCTATTTGTGAAAAATTTGCATCTTCCTATTTTTGCTTCCAATAAGCCAGAATCCAAGTCAAATGAAGAATGAGATTTTGAACATCAACAGGTATGTGGATTTATCAGGTAGTTTGTTGATGATAATGTTTATAATTTTGGTACTAATGAGACACATGCGAGAAGCCTATGGGATAAGCTTGAGTCCTTGTATGCTTATAAGTTAGGGACTAATAAATTGTACTTGCTGAAAAGTTTTGTTGAGTTGAAGTACAAGGAAGGAACTCCTGTTTCAAATCACTTGAGTGAATTTCAAGGACGTTATGATCGATTAGCAAGAGTGGGTATAAAATTTGATGATGATCTATTGGGTTTATTCCTATTAAACTCTTTACCGAATTAGTGGGAGACATTTTTGTTGAGATTGTTGATAAGGGAAGCATTGTTTTAGCTAACCGTAATCTCACAATGCTTTAATCACTCTTGTTTTTTATGATGACAACACATTATTAATAACACATGTTTTGTTATGTGTTACATGTTTTGTTGCTTATTGATTGATATCTTATTGAACATGTGATTTTGCGTTGAAAAGTTTTTCAAACTATGCTGATGTGCCTAAGTCGACTACATGTGTAGTGGATCTGACTTAGTTACTTATGTGTTTGAAATTCTGTTAATGTGTGTGAACAGTTATGGCTATATTTCAAAAGTTAGTTAAAGCTTTTATTATAGTCAATTGTATTAAATGCTAAATCAATTTGTTTGTTGTTGACTACTACTGTTTGACTTTACTGTTATGTCTGTCTAAGGACAGTCGATTGTATTACTAGCTTAGTCGATTACAGGAGCGTTTGATTTATAGAAAACTATAAATAGACTTGCTTCAGTTGATCATAGAGACTTTGAAAAATCTAATACTTTCATTTGTGATTTACAAATCGTGATCTCTGAGAATTTGCTCTAAGAACTCATTAAGAAGACCGTGGTGATCTATCTTTGAAGATGTTCTTTGAAGGAGAAAGATTTTTCTACTTACTGGCTGATACTAATCAAGATTTTTATTAATCTTTATAAAGATTGTTGTTGTTGTTCATGTTGTGATTACAGGGTATTAACTCGTGGAGTCTGGACACTTTGAGGATTGTTCAAAGTGGGTTGAAGATTCTAGAAGAGGGGATATCTTGTTGCAAATCTTTGTTGTGTGTATTTACTATATTTTGGTTAGAGGGTTAGAAAGGTGTTTTATATTTTTGACGTGGACGTCTCTATAAGAGCCTTGTTATAAGAACCTTGATCATTTTAGTGAATTTGCTTCTAGATTGAGGAAGGACACTGGATGTAGGCATTGAGGTCAAACCAGTATAAAAATATGCGTTTGAATTTTCTATCCCTACTCTTTTACATTCAGTTGACTTTACTATTTTTGTAGTCAACTAGTATTTTCCACTGCAACTGAAATTTTCATTCCTTGTGATTCAAGAAACTTTCTTTGTGAAAAAGATTTTAAAAAGACTCTGATTTTGAAACCTCACCAATTCACACACCCCCTCTTGGTGTTGAAACGAAGCCTACCTTTTTTCCAACAATTTCGGGTTTCCATAATAAGTCTACCCCTAATGGTGATATTTCTTTACAAATGGCAAAAAGTGGTGCTCTTAATAAGGAGATGAAAAGGAAGACACATGGTACTTCATCTCATTCAGAAGTGCTTATTATAGAGAATAGGGGGAGAAGCCAAAAGAAAGAACAAAACAGTGGTAGAGATAAAAGTAGGAGCAAGTCTAGGTCTCGGTACAAGAACGTGGAGTGTCAGTACAAAACACAACATATAAAGAAGAACTGTTTTTTGTGAAAGAAAGAGAACAAAGACAAAAAGGGTAAGTAAAGAGAAAGAAATAATGATGATTGTGATTGTGTTACTACAATAAAAGTGCTTATTACCGAAGGATTATTTCCGAGGGCCTTTTACCCTTCGGTAATGCCTGCGGTGCCTCTTCATATGTGTACCACATTTTCGTTTAGCCATTCTTTAGATATTTCTGAGGACCTTTTGCCCTTCACTAATGCTTGCGATGCTTCCTCATATGTGAACCACATCTTACTTAGCCATTTTCTGGAGAGATCCACCGCACACATTCATTTTTCTCTCGAACCTCCGCCTCAGATCTTAATCTGCCAACCACGGTTAATATCGAGATCTTCATTCTCCTGTACATTTCTCCCTTACCTCAGCCTAATCCACCATAGAATCCATTTTTCACTGATTAAATCTTCACTTTTGCCCGATTAAAACCTCTTTTCGTTACATTCTATGGATTCAATCATTAAATTCTTTCTCTCCACCGATCAAAACATCCTGAATCCCCAACCCTAGAATGTTCACCGATCAAACCATTCAATCTAGGGTTTGCCTCTATTGTACGTCATCCGCTGTTCTTCTTCATCGATTAGCTTGATCTGTGCCAGTTTCCATGGTTCCTCGTCGATCTGCCTCGACCTAAAGCTATCAAGTGGTACTTAGAGCCTAGGTTAGGCGTGTCTGCACGGAGCTAAGTATTTTTTTTGCGTTTCCATGTTGTCTTTGATTAAGTGTCTTAATCTGTTTTGGTCTTGTATTGAAACTTTAACACATGGATTGAAAAATACAACTTTTTTTCTTATTGTCAATACCCTATATGAACTGTCTGTTGTGCTCATGTGAGAAGAATATGTTTCTGTCATAGATTGCTTTACATTATTTTATTTGTTTTGATAATTATGTTCAATTATGGTAGTGGCCATGGAAAGGCTTTTGATATGAAAAATGATAGAGAAAAAACAAGAGGGTGTGGTGGTGGGAGTGTCTCAGGAAAGGACGAAGTTGACGCTCTTGGTAGGCATCATTGGCCTTTTTCATTTTTTGTGATTCTATCGACTTTGCAGTGCATTATTAGCCTTTTCCATTTTCTGCAGTTCATGATTGATAGCAACATTACCCAGTTTCATAATATAACATTTAACTTTTTGAAATAGCATCATTTTGACTTAAAATCAGTTGGTGTTGTTATGAGAGGATTTGGAAAGGGAAAGCAATGTATGGTGGGTAGCACTGCAGATGTTAAAAACAAAGGAAAACAAGTTTGCTTTACTTGATTTCAATTTCTGTCCATTTGGAATTTCATTATCACCTCTATCTTTTTGAAATATTTTGTTTATTGCTTTCGTATTATATGTATGTTAGCTATTTCTTTCAATTAAAGTTTGTTTTAAGGCTTTTATATGAACTTGTTATTTTTATTCTCCAAATTGTTGTCGTAGAAATCAACCAAATACAAAAATGATGGCCACCGTGACTTAGTACTTGGTCTTGCATGGAACAAAGAGTACACGTTTATTACATTTCAAATTGTGTTCTACTTTTATTTCTTTTTTTTAGTGTTTTCTACATCTTAAAGTTTTCATGTAGCAATTTCTTTTAACTCTCTTCATTGCACTAGTAGAAAAATTGTTTTTTATGACGGGTAAAAATGACCTATTATGACGAATACATTGACATCATAGTTCTGGGCATCATAATAGGTCCTGTGCATTTTATGACACACAGAAAAGTCCATCATAATAGGTCCAATGTATTATGACGGACTTTCTGTCACCTATCATAATAAGTCCAATATATTCTGATAGATTTTAACTTATCCGTCATAATATAGCGACTTTACCTATCATAATATGTAGCGTTTTATGACGATGATTCTTTCACCTATCATAATATGTAGAACATATTATGACAAATAATTGTTCACCTATCCTAATATATACTTTTTAAAAATATTCTTTTATTACATACATTGTTCACCTATCATAAAATATTCAAAAATAATCTTTTATTACATAATAAGCAGAAAATATTCATTCCTAGCAAATGAAGATACATTAAACCAAAATCCTTTATGAAAGCTTAAACTAATCATTGACATTTTAAGGCATTCTCATTTACCCTTCTCCAAGGCATGCTGTCTGCCAACATTTAACATCTGAGGGTTAATATCACATACATAAATCTGAGTTTCTACCTCTAAAGTATCTTGAAAAACACCTTGTAGTCCTCTCAGCTTAACTTTGTTTATGCTCTCCAAGATTCTAAAAGCAACATCCCCTATTAAATCAATAACTTTAAGCTTGATACGAAAACCCATAAAACTTTTAAGAATCGCATGCAACAACACATCACTTCAATTCCTGAGAATTTTATTGAGAAGCAAAGTTTATGTTAAATAAATACAGAAACATCTTACAACTGCATTGCTTAAAACAACCTTAAACACATATAGAGCACATACAACTATTCTTTAACTATTTCTTGAAGTTCAAGCTAATATAAATCTATTCACGTTAGAAAACTATAGCAGAAGCAAAAGCTTTCTAATAATATAGGGTAAGTGGGGAGAGCAAAAATGACCAGTTATGGTTCTCATTTTCCTTTTACTTTTCTAACCTTTCAATTAAGCACACCTTCATTCATACAACTCTGTTATAGTCTAAGAAAAAAATACAAATTAATTACTTTAATATGCATACAACTCTGTTATAGTCTAAGATAGAGTTAATCTACAAAAGCTAAATGGTTTCAGAATGTAGCAAACCTTATATGCCACACCTTTAATTGAAGTGTTGAGTTATGATCTGTTGCTTTGGCAACCAATAAAGTCTCCATCTTTGTCTAGTTTGAAAAATCAGCAACACTACCTTGATCACACCATTTGATCCAATAAACGAAACTGTTAGATTAAGTGATTCAGTTGAACGAACATAGAAAATCACTTTGTATTTCTTCCCTTGCTCAATATTCTGAAAGAAGATCAAAATANTAAATATTTTACTTGCAGTNTCAGACATGAAAAGTACAAAAATGTTAATGAAATATATTTTACTTTCTCAGACATGAAAAATACAAAACATTATGACAAGTTAAGTGGTTTCTAACGTCTACTTCATTCAGCGTTGATTCTAATGAGCAAATCACTCCCTAAAATAATGTTGCTGCATCACACGTCATTGGTCCAACTTCCAACTAGACCATGCACTCATTTCCATCATACTTCCAAGTACTCTCACAATTTAAAACAGCGAATAAAGCTCCCACCGACTTCTACTAGTCTAGTTCCATTAATACTCCTAACCCAGCCTAAACATTAGACCAAAAAAAACACTAGTAAAAGGAAAATAAAGCCTCTCGGACCAGCCACAACATGGTTGAGAAATTGTTCCAAACAGCCAAGCACATAATACACATTAAAATAACTTAAATTGACATTTATCTAAACAAATAAAAAATATCCTAGAAAGATTAGTCACTCACAGTGCCTCGGTTGCAGCTGAAGCTTGAGGAGCTGTTGAAACTAGCGCTGTTGAAGTAAGAGGTGCACTAGTCTATGGTGCCAACAAATACCAACACTAGTTTCACTACATAAAGTTATCAACCATGACCACTCAATTCCAACCGCATTGTTCACTTTTGTTGCTAAAATGATCTCGAAATCAAGGAAAGCAATACCGTAAAAAAACCCTAGCGCTAAAAAAAACGTAATAATGCTAAAATGATCTTGAAATCGCACAATCTATCCTATTCAGGGCAAAGCAACATTGAAGCAAAGATTCAACACCTACAAGGAAAGAGACAAAACCTGATAAAACGAAAGCAAAGAACGTGGAGAACGGTGACAAATGAGAGTATCTTCTGTGAATGGTGTGTGGGTGTCCACTGTGTTGGAAGGCAAACGATGACGAAAACGTTTGGAGGCAATGTGTGGGAGTCCACTGTGTTGCGGATTAGTGAAGAGAAACGAATATGCATAGCTGTGGAGAAAGAGAAATGCATGTGCAGGTGGAGTGTGAAATGAATTGAAAAATAAAATCAGGGATTTGAAGATATTATGATTGATATTTCTTTATCTGTCATAAAAATTTCATATCATGTTGCTATCGTGTCTACTTATTAAAACAGGTGTTTATTTACAAATCATAGTAAATCTTATATTATTTACGAAAATGCCATTATTTAATTTATTATGACATATATCTTTTTATCTATCATGATAACTGTTATTTTTATTACAAAAATGCGACCAGTTAACTTATTATAATAGGTGGATTTTACCTATCATAATAAGTCAGTCATAAAATCTCATTTTTTCAGTAGTGTTGGCTTTTATTCTTATTGCATAGGAATATAATTGCAAGTGCCAGTGCTGACAAGAAAGTGAAGATTTGGAATGTTATCAGTAGGAAGTGTGAAATACAATGGGGCATCACACAAAGGAAGCAAGAATTAAACTTTTATTGCTCTATACTATTTTAAATTTTTATATGTTTAAACTTTTATATTTTAAACTTTTATATGTTAAAACTTTTATTTGCTCTGTACCATCACACAAAGGAAGTGTCAATCACTTTTATACGTTTAAACTTTTATATTTTAAACTTTTATTTGCTCTGTACTCTCATCATGTTTAAGTTATAATGTTTTTAAATTATAGTGTCTTTAAAAAATTAAACATTTTTTTTGACAATTATGTATTTCTCGACTTAATAACTTTTTATACGATATCATATTATATTTATATTGCTAATATTTATATATTACCAATGTGTTTTATATGTTAATTCTTGAGTCTCCTATTTAGTTGTTGAGACAACTGAAAGCAAATTAAATAAGTAATATATCATTCCTCAACATGATATTAAGATGATTATACTACTCTGCCTATTGTGGAGGATGGTTTGTTATATACTGAAAAACCTCTGGTGAACAACCTGTGTTTCTGTTTATGTGATGAGGACTGGTTGCAGCTTTAAATTCTTGGTTCATGGAAAAGACATAAATCCAACTTTGACTATGTCAACCATGTATGTACCTCTTCATCCTTCTCCCTCCTAAAATATCAACCACTGCCATTTTTCTTCTCATTTTATTTCTGCTCTTACATCTGCATCTAAATCTTATCCAACTTGATAAATTTGTTTATATCACTGTGAAATAATTGTTTAAAATACCTCATCAGTGACATCTCTTAGTATTCAGTCGTTTCTAAATGTTATATTCACCTTTTGTATACATATAAATTACTTTGCTACTGGTTCACACAACATTACTAGGAATATTCTAATTGTAAGATATTAAACTTCATGATTTCTGGACATATAGGTATTGCAAGTTACTGTGAGAGTACCTTTCCCTTTTAGAGATTGTAAGAAGACTTGCGAATTTGACTTATGATCTGTAATTTAATTTAAGTCCTGTTATTGCAAATTTAGGAATGACTCCACTGCTAGCTGCTGCATACATGGGTGCATTGCAGAACATATTGCAGAACATATTCAAGTCAAATTTGATTATGATAATCTATTTATGGTTTTTATGATCAGAGATGAACTTTTCTCATGGGAATGTTGCGGCTGCATCCACTTGTAATTTGACTTGTACTGAATTCCTTTGGTTGTAGGTGAAAAGGAAGACAGTCATTGATGTAGTGTGCAACCCATTGGGGAAATCTGGTGGAGTTGTACAACCCATTCAGCAGTTCATGATCTTAAGTTTTGGTTCACTGTAATTCAACTCCATATCTGGGAGGGATGCTTCTGGTGATTGTTCCTGCCTGGTTATCAACGGCCAACTCTCTTGATTCCCAGTTTTCAGCTTTGCATAGAGAAGAAGAGCTTGAGAAAGAGATGGAAAGAGCAGCTGCTGTTAAGATACCAGTGGTGGATAAGGATGAAGATGGAAATGGTTCTCTTGCACGTGTTCCACTGTTGAATCAAACAACTGGTGGTGACTCCTCAAGTACATTGAATTGAATAAACTCCTCACAATGTTTAAAGCTTAAACTTCACTGAATTGCAAGGAAGCAGGAGGAGGAGTTAGCTCAAACTAATTGTTTTAGGCCATTTTCTAATGAGTTTGATTCTCACTTTCCTTTTTCTAGTCTCCTTATTGTTACTTTTGTCCCATAGAAAAATGATTTTGTAAACTTTGTTTCGAATGAACACATTTCTAAACTTTGTTTCGAATATATGAGTTCATGGTCTGGGAATGAAAGCATCGTATTATCTTTAGATTTTGGCTAATCCAAATAAAAAATTCTATACCACCCATGATAGCTAATTGCACCTCATAACTATCGAAGGCCTTTACCCTTCGGTAATTACCGAGGGCTTTTGGTTTTACCGACGTTAGCGACAAAGGTTTTACCGACGGCTTCTTGACCGTCGATAAACCATCGGTAATACATCTTTATCGATGGCTTATGGCATTTTCTGAGGGATTTTGGCCTTCGGTAATGCCCTTCATTACTGTAGTACTATTACTACATGTGGTGACCTTGTTTGTCTTCGTGATTATGACACTATTAATCTTGTATCTAATGAGAGCATGTGGATAATTGATAGTGGTGCTACTTGCATGTTATATCCAGGAAGGAGTTATTAACATCATATACACCTGGTGATTTTGGAGTATTGAAGATAGGTAATGATGGGGTGTCTAAGGTTATTGTTGTTGGTGATTTTCACTTGCAAACCAACATGAGATGCAGTTTTTGCTTAGAGGAGTTAAACATGCTCCTGATGTTCGCTTTTACTTGATTTCTGTGCAGGTACTTGATGACGGTGGATTTGATAACCACTTTGGTTCTGGAAAGTGGAAGCTCACCAAAGGTAACTTGATTGTGGCTAAAGGGGAGAAATACTCTAAGCTTTATTGAATAAAAGCTTTGGTTGCTAAAGATAGTGTGAATGTTGTGTATATGGAGTCATCTTTGTGGCACAAAAGGCTTGGGCTTATCAGTGAAAAGTGACTTAACTACTTAGCTAAAAAGGATGTTATCTCAGGATTGAACAATGTAGATTTGGAGAAGTGTTCTCACTGCATGGCTGGTAAACAAACCAGAGTATCCTTCAAGAAGCATCCTCCCTCCAAGAAGTCAGAGTTGCTTGAATTGGTGCATTATGATGTTTGTGGCCCGTTGAAGGTAAAGTATTTTAGTGGTGCACTTTACTTTGTTACTTTTCTTGATGATTGTTCCAGGAAGCTTTGGGTTATGCACTACAGAGAAAAGACCAAGTGTTGAACAAGTTTAAAGAATTCCATGCTTTGGTTGAGAGACAGTAAGGAAGAAGCTGAAGCGCATTTGTACTGACAATGGTGGTGAATATTGTGGATCATTTGATGCTTATTGTAGACAATATTGTATTGCACATGAGAACACTCCTCCAAAAACTCCTCAGTTGAATGGTTTAGCGAAGAGGATGAATAGGACATTGATTGAAAAAGTTAGGTGTATGCTTTTTGAAACAAAATTGCTAAGCATTTCTGGTGTGAGGCATTGTTTACAGCAGTGCATGTTATTAATCTAAGTCTTGTTGTTGCTTTAAACTCTAAGGTGCCAAACAAGATTTGGTTTGGCAAGAATGTTACTTATGATCATTTGCGTGTCTTTGGTTGTAAAGCATTTGTTCATGTTCCAAAGGAAGAAAGATCTTAGTTGGATGTGAAGACAAGGCAATGCATCTTCATTGGTTTTGGTTAGGATGAATTTGGCTACAAGTTGTATGACCCTGTTGAAAAGAAAGTTGTTAGAAGTCGTGATGTGAAATTCATGGAAGATCAAACCATTGAAGATATTGATAAGGTGGAGAAGTCTAAACCCAAGGAAGATGTTAATGTGGCTAATGTTGATCCAATTTGGTTGTCTATTAATGATTTGGATATTGATGTTCGTGATGGTGAACAACATGGTGATATTAGTAATCAACAGGTTGGAGATGACTTGGATGTTCCTATTGATAATGTTGATGAAGAGGAACATGATGAGAGTCTTGGTGATGTACCTCAACTACTTGAAGCTCAACCCAAAATATCTGACAAGCCAAAACAACCTTCTAATAAGTACTCTACCAATGAGTATGTGATGTTGACCGATGAGGAAGAACCTTAATATTATGAAGAGGCCTTTTGGAGTAGTGCCAAAAGCAAATCCGTGAGGGCTTGGCCCAAAGCAGACAAATCTTACCAAGTGCGGAGATCTATGTGTGTGTCGAACCTCCCCAACAATTATGACGTAGTTTTGTATATTAGTAATAATATGAAAAGCGATGACAAACTTGTAAATAAGTTCAAAACCTATTATTACGTAGATATGGATACCTATCATAAGGTGTAGAGTTTTCTTGATGTATTATGACAAAGTTTTAGAAATCAATCATAATATCTCTCTACCTATCTAATTTTTCACATTTTTCTCTCGCTATGTGTGATTTCACGTTCCCTCTCACTCTCGTTCCTCTCTTTCTCTTTAAAGCACGCACTCCCTCACCATCACTGAACCACATCTTCTTTCGATTCCTTCAAACCTTGAGAGAATCAGGACACCAAAATCGAATCACATCTCATTCAAACTCTCAATTTCATGTTCGTCGTATCTTCTGCGCCAAAACCAAATTACATCTTCTTCGCTGCCTCAAACGTCGTCTCAAACACCAAACCTCATCTTTTTATCACATAATGTGATGTTGTATGTCATTACAAAATTTTTACTTTGTTTCGTCTTAAATATATTAAGTAATATTTTGTGTCATCACTAATTGTAATGGAAATACTTGTCACAAAATTGCAATCGTTTAAACCAATTAAAAATAACATAGAGTGACCTCGTGTGAAACGAAAACACGATACTTGAAATGGGAACATACTCGTAGGTAGGAATGTCGTTTAGAGCAGAAGACATTACTTTATTTATGTTATGTGCTTTTGAAATTTCTTATCATAGGTTTAATATGGTCTTCTATTTTTATATTACTTTATATTTATTTTATTGTAATAATATTTTATATGATAAGAAATTATAAATGAATTTTGAGGTGGTAGAATAATTAAAATATTAAAGATAATAATAATATTGAACATGAATTTATTTGAAGTAAAAATAATAAATTCTTTGTTGGTATATATCAGGATTCATCTAAGAGGGACAAAATAATTTCACTAAGTGGCGGTCCAATACTCCACCATGAGCCCAAGCGCTTGAGTGAATAACTAACAAATTTAATATTTTGGAACAAACAAATGATACTTATGATACTTATGGAAGTACATTAAATATAGGTCACTTACAACCATTATGTAATGCTTGAAGGAATTATTTGTGACAGATAAATTTTAGAACATGTAATATACCTAGGTATTTTAATATTTGTTTACAATTGGTACGGATATCCTATTATATATATATATATATATATATATATATATATATA
>NC_028357.1:13115020-13151525 GCF_000741045.1 Vigna radiata var. radiata | reverse complement strand
TATATATATATATATATATATTACAAAAAAAATAATAATAAAATTTAATTTATATTTTATTAACTTAAATTTAATTAAAATTATTTTATATTTCATTATATTAAATTTAATTAAAATTAAATTTTAATTTATATTTATTTATATTTTATATTTTTTTCAATTTTATTTAAAAAATTTATAAAATATATTTTTTTTAAAATATTGACATAATTTTTTTTTTTTTACGAATCAAATAACAAATAATCATTATTGATATTCGACCGACCCGTTATCATTTCCATAAGCAATGGTTGATGATAAACATTCAAATATTATTTAAGTAATTATATTAAACAATGTCATTTACATCAATTATTTTTATCAAATTTAAGAAGTTGTCTCTAAAGTTCATATAACTTTATCAAATCCTTAAAATAATACGTCTTGTTGCATATGAGCTTGTCTTACCTTCCTTTGTCAACATCCATAACATATTTGATATGTCAATTGAAGAAATAAGTACCTAATCACAATTGTGTTCTAAAATTTAATTTAGTGTAATTAAAAGAGAATATGTTCTCAAAATAAAGTTTTTTAAGACTATAGACTCAAGTTAAACAACTTAATGGAAGGAACATCAACATGGTTAAGTTGTTTGGAATATTAAGTTTTGAAACTCCACTTGGAAAATGAAAGAGTGTATACAAGAATCTTATTTACCCTTTTTCTTTCCAAGAAAACTTTTAAGGATGAAAAGTTTTTAAGTTAGGACAAAATGAAAGACCTATTTCTTCCATATTTCTTCCATTTTATTCATTTACCTCTCTCACATGGAAGCTCCTTTCTTTCTTCCTTCTCTCTAAAAGCTATCTTTATCTTCTTTCTACCTTATTTTAGCTTAATCTCACCCTCTAAGTTAACGAAAAGCTTATTATGGAAGAAGAAATGTCTAAGTAAAGGAAGAAACTTTAACTAAAATTTAGTTAGCAAGTTTAAAAATAAATTATTTTCCTATAAAGATCCTTGAACTATAACCTTACTTTGCATGCCAATTTTTAAGATCTTGAGTTGCAAATTGGGTATGAGATTTTGGATTGTCATGTAAAGATCGAGCTCTTTAATGAGTGTCAACACTTAATTTTGTTCGAGTAAATAAAATTTATCACAAAGTTAAATAAATAAATAAAATAAAAATAAAAAAAATACTATTTGTTTTAATGTTTGTATCTCCAAATTAACTTTTTAACACTTAGCCCAATGGCCCAAAATAATTCCACACCTTTTTACTTCCTTACCACCCTTTTTTTCTTCTCACTCCTCACCATCCACGTCACCTACCTTTTTCATTTACTATTACATTTTTTATATATTTAATTTTATTTAAATTTTTTTTCCTAACTCTTCTAATTTTTCCACTTACCTTTTTTTATTATATTTTATTTCACCTAATTTCTCCACCCACTTTTTATATTATTTCTCTCACTTATTTTCCACATTAACTTTTACTATTTACTATATTTTATTTCACCTAATTTATCCACTCACTTTTTATATTATTTCTTTCACTTATTTTCCACATTAACTTTTACTATTTACTATATTTTATTTCACCTACTTTCTCCACGCACACTTTTTATATTATTTCTTTCACTTATTTTCTAAATTAACTTTTACCATTTACTATATTTTATTTCACTTACTTTTTTCCACCAATTTTTATATTATTTCTTTCACTTATTTTTCACATTAACTTTTATATTTACTATATTTTATTTCACCTACTTTCTTCACCAACTTTTTATATTATTTCTTTCACTTATTTTCCACATTAACTTTTTCTATTCACTTTTTTTATTATATTTTATTTTACCTAATTTCTCTACCCACTTTTTTTATATTATTTCTTTCACTTATTTTTCGCATTAACTTTTAATATATTTACTATATTTTATTTCACCTAATTTCTCCACCAACTTTTTATATTATTTCTTTTACTTATTTTTCACATTAACTTTTTCTAGTTTTCCACTCACTTTTTTTTTAAATTATATTTTATTCAACACTTTCTCTAATCATAACTTTATATATACCCATATTCTCATCACTCCATTTTTCACTAACACACATCTTTTCTGTTCCACTCCATCATTCTTAAACAACATATCCCTTTTTCCTACACACCTTTACTATTCCCTATTACCACCTTAATTTTATCACTCTTATCATATAATCTTCATTATTTACTCTCTCTCTCTCCATATTTCACCATCAACGAACACTTCAACACATCTCTTATCCTCTATATTAACATCTTCATCTCATAAAGCTTTTATTTTCACCTACATCTCAATTGGACTATTTATGTTTTCTCTATCCAAGTTTTTATTCCTTCACCTTCCTCTTTCTTTAGTTGAATTGTTTTGTTAAAGTTTTTTTTTTTTTCTGTTTGAATTTTATATTTCCATAATTATTTAACTATTTTTTATTCTTCATTTTCATTTATAATCTGTTTTGTTTTTTTATGAAAATCTTAAAAATATATTGATTGTCATGTCAAGTCTCGGATTTGCTTGATATTGCTATTGCCCTTCTAGTTGCACCAAAGGCCAAACGGTCTCGACTTGAAGCGTCGAAAGAAAAGAAGGCAAAGTAGTTGAAGAAGCGTTCTTTTTCTATTTTTATAAGTTCTGAAGAGCCAACAAATTCTGATGATGGACTTATTTTTTTGCCATCTTCAGAAGCGTATACTTCAACCTTCTAAAGTTAAAGTTACTGAGCTTACTCCTAAGAGGCAAAAACATGTTATTAAACGCTCCTCAAGACAGGTGTCTAAGGTAACATTGTCTAGCCTCACTCCTGTTCTTGTTGTTGTACATATAAGTTTAGATGATGAACAAATCATAAGAGCTACCTCACCCCCAAAATTGTCTACTCAAACCTCTTCCCCTAAACACACATCTCCTAGACACATCATCCGTCTTTAATAATACCCTCAACACTCCCCTAAGGCAAACACACCTCCCACTTCCACTCAACCCTAAACCACAACCTCAATTACTCACACCATTCTCTTCAACGACCTTTCCATATCTTTTGAAAAACAAACACCCAAACCTTATCAACAACTTCTTTTTCCCCTCCTCGCATTACCTTTCCACCTAGACTACCTCCCACAACCAATCCTCCCTCAAACTTGTTAAAGTACATGGAAAAAAACTAGAAAAGGGGGTTGAATAGTGTTATAGGAAAACTTTTGCGAAAGAGATAGTTTAACAACTATGTCGAGGATTGAAAATTTTATGTAAGTTGTTAAACGCTCGACTTTAAAATTTAGTTCAAACTACAGGTTGCTTAAACAAATATTTTTCAATCCTTTAAATGAGTTTGCTGTAGTGTTTTGATAAAACTAACTCTTAATAAAAAGGTGTTTGATACCAACAGCTTTTGTAGCAACTAATATGATATGCAACTGCAGGATATATAAGAGAAGCCTTTAGTAAAAATAAAGCAATAAACACAATTATTTTTAATTGGTTCGCTCCATCGAGCTATCTCCAGTCTCCTATAAGACCTTAAAGTGTTCTGCTATAATCTTCAACAAGTAACTCCCTTACTTTGACTAGAACCAAGTTTCACCTACTCTTGATTGTGCAGTATTCTTCACCACTCTTGGTATCCCTATACATTTTCGATATCTTCTTGATACACTATCTAGTTGAGTTTCACCCACTACCGAGTTCCACTAGACAAATCCGTCTAGCTACTGTTTAACCCCACTGAGTTAAGCGTTAAGTGTTTGATTTCTCTTCAGAATTTGCAATTGAATAAATCACTTACAACTCCTTCCATGATTACTCTCATAGAGAGGATGTGTATACAATACAATTCAATCTAATAGACTTTCAATGTTTTCTCTCTTCTTACAATACTATGATTATGATTCTTTAAAGCGTGAGAGTATTTTCTTTTTCTTTTGAGCTTTTCTTTTCTTCACAAATATTTTCCTTCGTGTTTGTGTGCTTATTCTCTTGCTCTTTTCTTCGAAATTCTTCAATATATATGCTTCAAGAAAATGTCCGTTAGATAGTACATTGCTTTGATTTTCAGATCTTCTTAGCCTTGTCCTATATAGCAACCGTTGGTTAAAGTCAACTTGTTAGAGTAAACATGTTTTTTCAATTCTTTATAAAAAATAGGTTGTACGAACTTTCTAGTGGAAATTTTGATAATGAGAACATTCACTTATGATTTGTATAGGATGGAGCAAGTGAATACTTGACATAGGTAATCTGCATAGAGTAGAGTAGATATGCGTGCAAGCATATATGTCATTTTTCTTATCACTTTTGTTGTTTTTAAACATTGTGCATTTAATGGAATTTAATGCTTGTTCATAACAATAAAGTGTTTTTCATATTTTTTGTCGTTCAGGAAGGATTTGATTGTTTAAGCATTTAACTAAGATACCAAGTAGTTTATGAATTTTTCATTGTTGGATGAAAGAAATCATTTAGGACAAGGTATTGTCGAGCCCATGTAAGGCTCTTACTGAAAAATGCTTCTTTAAGTTATGTTTGTTTCGTTCAAAAGCGCGTTTAGCAAGGTGTCTTTCAACACAAGTTTTTGGATGATCGTTTAAAACTTCTAGTGTATCTTCCAGAAACATCTTTTGACATTTTATCTATCAAGACATATTGAGAGCTTGTTTGAGCATGGCTTAACAATGTATAACATGAGTGCATTTCGCAAGAATCTCATTGAAGTATTTAATAGGGGAACCATTTAATAGTGCTTTTCTCAAGGTATTTAGGTTTCTCAAAACTTTTTCATAAGCCACTTATCTTTTAGCTATATTGCTTTTCCAGAGATTACACTTTGTGATATGCTTATTTTGTTTATTGTTATTTGTTAAACTTCAAAACATATGAGAACATTTAGACAATTCATTCTTATAAACAATCTTGTCTTAACATTCTCCCCCTTTTTTATGTTTACAAATACACATCTAAACGATATGATTTTCAATTAGCACAAAAGTGTATTTATATTTCATAAGTTTTTGAAAACTTTTAGTGTGAATTTTGGACATCGTTTGAACATTTGACTAGTTTATTTTCAATATTAGATTGTCTTATATGTATGTAGGTTAGTTTTTAGAGCAAATGTAATAAATAATCAGAGCAACATATATCAGATAATCAGAGCATATATTAATACACATAAAATCAGATATTTAAATGCATTAACATAAACATATCAAACTACATTAACATGAATGTGTACAATGTTATGCATGAGAAATTCTAAGAATCTAGAGACTCCCTCTGATTCTATGTTATCCTATTCTAACCTATTGTCTAGTGTACTCCCCCTGAGTTCATTCTCCAACATGTTGACGTGTCTATCTCTTCTCCCTCTTATTTAATAAACATCAAAAGAGGTAAGTGGAGAAGGATAACATCAACGCTCGACAGAGTGGAAGACGACAATGTAGGTATCATTGTTGACGAATCATGATAGAAAATGGTGATGATGAGAGTGGAGGAGGAAAAGGTTAAGGAATGGATAGGAAAGAGAAGGGTTGGATGAGAAAATGTGGACATGGAATTGGAATGGTTGAGTCGTGGAGGAGGAAGACGAGGAAGGATTGGTGTGAAATGAATGAGGGAGATAGCAGAAAAAAGGAAGGAAATGGTGATGTAGTAAGGCAAGGTTAGGTGGAGAAGGGTGTAACTTAGGTGGGATTGCTACTCGCTTAAGGCAAGTAAGTTCTGAGTAAGCAAATCAGAAGGAATGTTTGATTGTCATATGCATCTTGATCCAAAGATAAGATGATGATGTTGATTTGGAGGTTCAGGATGTGGTTTCATTGGTTTGGACGATTGACAGCTTGAAGAGTCAATAAGTATTGGAGTGGGCATTCAAGAGAGAAGGAAGTAGATAATTTTCGGAAGAGTAGAAGTGTTAGAGAGGAGAAGGATTGACTCGATTTAAATAGGAAAGAGTATTGGTCAAAGCTAGTTTTCATTTGTCATATCTATTTAATGCACATTATACTACTTATATTTGAGAAAAGATTTTATTTTTCTTGAGAACTAAGATATTTAGGGAAATAAGCATTGGTGTAGTGAATAGGTTTTGAGAAGGTGGCGAAGTCAAAAGATTTATCTTCTCGATAAGGAAGGGAATTAATGACTTGGTTGACACGTAATAGTTGATGGGACAAGTTATTGCAAAGACTCAGATTTGAAATTTGTTGTTTTGTCACTTAGAGTCTTTTTGGAATCCTAGACTTTCTACTAAAGATGGGCTCAGTCTTAGACACAACCTATGCATGTATGCAGTTGTCTTGTAGTCGGTGTGTCTTAGATAATGTTATGTATTACATCATTTAGACGATGAGTCTTTAACGTTTGTCTCTAGACTCTATATGATTGCACTAGACATGTTGAGTTAGATTCATTCAAAGGTTTTCATGCCAAGAAGGGTGATTAAACGAAAAAGTCTATCTTCCATCAATGGTGTGATGAAGATGTTAGCAAATTGATCTTTTGTGTTTACATTTTCTAAATCCATAGTACCCTTGTTCACATGATCACATATGAAGTGATACTTGACTTCAATATGCTTTGTGCGTGAATGCAATGTAGGATTTTTAAACAGGCTAATAACAACATTATTGTCACAGTATATAGGGATCTTACTTTCGAAGTAGTTGTAGTCTTGTAGTTGATTTCTGATCCAGAGAAATTGTGAGCAGTAGTAATTGGCAGATATATATTTTTCTTTTTGCTTAACCTTGAGACAAGGTTTCCTCTGCTGAAGTGGTAGCCCTCACTTGTGCTCTTACTTCAACTTTGTCTCTAACATAATCAATGTCACAATATCCTTCTAATCTAAAGCTTTCACTTCCTTTGTAGCACAACCCAAGATTGGTTGTTCTTATTAAGTAACGGAAGATTCACTTAACAACACTGATATGGGTCTCTCTAGGATTTGTCTGAAATCTTGCACATAGACAGATTATGTCAAGTCTAGATGCAGTGAGATACAAAAGTGAACCTATCATTTGTCGATAAATATATCCAGTTTTGCTGAGCTTTCATTTACCCCTAGGCTAGTTTTTGGATGCTTTAGAATCTTCATCTCTTTTACTTCATCCATTTTGAATTTCTTTAGTAGCTCCTTGATGTATTTTTTCTGATGAATGTATATTGCGTTTGTCTCTTGCTTGATTTGTAGTCCGAGGAAGAATTTTGATTCACCCATCATGCTCATCTCAAACTCATCTTGTATCATTGTACAAAAGTCTTGGCAAAGATCCTTATTAGTAGCACCAAAGATTATGTCATCAACATATATTTGGATCATGATGAAATCTTGATTGACAATTTTCAAAAACAATGAGGTGTCTAGTTGTCCTTTTGTAAAGCCATTCTCAATAAGGAAGAGACTTAACCTTTCATAAAGCTTTGTTAAGTTTAAAGACTTGTGTAGGATTGACTGAGCATTCAAAGTCAGGTGGTCTTTCCACATACATTTCTTCCATGATATCACCATTCAGGAATGCACTCTTGACATCCATTTGATATTGTCTTATTATATTAGATGTAGCAAATGATAATAGAATATGAATGACTTCTAACCTTACTACAGGAGTATAGGTTTTAGTGTAGCAATACCTTCCCGTTGTGAGTAACCATTCACAACTAGTCTTGCTTTGTTTGGTATGACTTTTCCATCTTTATCCAACTTTTTGTGATAGACCTATTTAGCTCCAACTACATGTTTTCCTTGAGGTAGCTTTACAAGTTTCCATAAATCATTCTTTCTGAATTGATTGAGCTCTTCTTTCATTGCTTCTACCCATGAATCGTCTTCCAGAGCCTGGTTGACATGTGATGGCTCTATTTTGAGAGATGAAAGCATTTGATGGTTGTTTGTGGTATGATCTTGTTCTGACGTGTTCATTTAAGCTTCCTATGATTTTGTTTGAGGGATGATCTTTGACTATTAGACGATGTAGACCAATAGGTTCCCTTCTTTCTTCAGGCATATTGTTAGATGGTTTCTCTATCTGAGATTCTTTTGGATCGTCAAGTGTTTTCGACGATGTAGACGCATTTGCCTCCTTAGATGATGTATCATCTATCTTCAATTTAGAAAAAGGGAGTCATCTAGCTATGACTTGTTAAGGTCAGGATCATGGTTAAATTTAACATGAAGTCTTCCTCTACCTTTAAGATTCTAGAGTTATAGACTTTGATCGCTCTTAAATTTTCCGAACAGCTAAACATGATTCTTTCATCACTCTTAGAGTCAAACTTCACTAAACTATCTTTGTTGTTTAGTATGAAGCATTGATATCTAAAGGGATGAAAATAAGATATGTTGGGAGTAACCTTTTAGTTGTGCAGTATTCTTCACTACTCTCGATATTCCTAAGCACTTATGGTATCTTCCCGATACACTATCTAGTTAAGTTTCACTGACTCCTGGTTTCTACTAGAGAAACCTGTTTAGCTACCATTTAACCCCACCGAGTTAAGAGTTAAGTGTTTTAATTCTCTTCAGAATTTTCAATCGAACATATCGCTTACAAGTCCTTAGATGATTACTCTCACAAAGAGGATGTGTATACAATACATTTAAATCTAATAGACTCTTATAGTTTTCTCTCTTCTTACAATAGTAAGTTTATGATTCTATGAAGCTTGAAAGTATTTTCTTTTTCTTTTGAGCTTTTCTTTTCTTCACAAGTATTTTCTTTTTGACTTAATACCTCTTTTGGTCCTTCGAAAGAGGGGTTGTGTTCAAACTAGTCCTACCTTTTTTAAAAAGTAACAATTGGTCCTAAATTTTTAAAAAATTGTTCAAGTTAATCCTTTTCGCTAACGACATCAAAAATTTAACGTTGCAGTTGCCTCCTTGGACTAAACTTGATGAAGTGTTAGTGTTAATTGATTGTGTGGCAGTTTCGTTGCAGTTGCGTGGCATTGAGGTTAAAATTGTTCCCTAATCTTGTCCCCCAACCCACTGCTTTCATTGTCTTCAATTCCAAAAAATTTATCCAAGCCATCTACAAAATTTGTAATAGGTTTTGGAAAGCGGCGAAGACATCGGTTCCGGCGAGGTTCAGATACCAGAGCTCATCGAGATTAGGAAAGTCGTTATCGAGATTGGGCTTCGTGGTCATCATTCGTTTGAAGCAGCCGTGGCTGGAGAAAATCGACGACGGCGTGAGAGATTCTTGAGACGTAGCTAGAACGTGATTGGAGAGAGAGCGTTAACAATAGGAGAGAGAATTGGGAGGGAAAGGGGAATGAGAGTAGCAGCTTCAGGGGTATAAATATAAACCCAATGCGCATAAACAAATTAAATCCACAATGTCGAAACTTAAATCTACCTTGTTTAAGAATTGACTTCGCTTTCATAGCTCTCCGGTCAGAGATGCAACAGTGCTATCAAAGAGGCGAAAAGCAGTAGCTCTTTGTTTATGCATTTTTTATATCTATGGACAAAGATTTGAGGAAAAGAAACCCCCAGAGTTCAGGCAGCGGTTGGGCTCAACTCCACCACTCTACCCCATGGATGAGAATGGCGAACCATTTACATCGAAGTCACAAACCACATTCTTGATCATCTTCTTTGTATCAATATTTACCCAAACATCATCAAAGCCTTCATGGAAACCTTACAAAACAAAACCCAAACCAGAACCCTCTTCGGCCTATGGGCTAAACTCTTCACACCAGCATAGGCCTCGAGTACGAACGTTGTGGTAAAGGCCCCGCTTGAGAATGAAGTCACAGATTCGCACGAGGGTGGCAAGCGCAGTGGAGCTCCCCTTCTCTGGATATGGAGGCACAAATCGAGGGTCCCCAATTTTGAAGACCACTTTCAGCACAATGTTTAATCCCAATTTGTGATTTCTCTATAACCCTAACCCCTACTTTTTTAACCTCCCACGCGATTTATATTTTTTCCCAATTTTTTTTAACACGTCATTTCACTCTCACACAGCCATGCACTTAGATATTGTAACACGTCATTCTGTTTTGTCCACGGTGGCAGCTACACCGTTAAAAAATTAACGTCGGAACAAAAAGGGATTACTTTGAACAGTTTTTTCACAAGATGGGATCTGTTTTAACTTTTCAAAAAAGGTAGGACGATTTTGAACATTTTACCTCTTTCGAGGGACCAAAAGAGGTATTAAGCCTTTCTTTTTTGTTTGTTTTCTTATTATCTTCCTCTGTTCTTCTACATTCTTTAATATATAGGCTTTAAGAAAATGTATGTTAGATAGTACTTTGCTTTGATCTTCGGATCTTCTTAGCATTGTCGTAGGTAGCAACCGTTGGTTAAAGTCAAATTGTCAGAGCATGCATGCTTTTTCAATTCTTTATTAAAAATAGGACGTACAAACTTTCTGGCACGGCTTTTCTTTGAGTATTTTAAAATGTAACTGCAAAAACTGTCATAACAGTTTTTGACTCATTCCTCTGTTTTCATCTTTATATACCTCAGCTTGTACTCTTTCAAGACAACTTAAATGAAATGTACTTTTCCTTTCTGAAACTCTGTTCAATACGTTCTATCTGTTTTTCTACCACGTCCTCCCATAGTTAACAATGGTATCCATAGCGTTAGGTTTCGATTCGGGAAAACTTGCGGAATCTTTGGTGACGATCAAAGAGTGTTACGATGGCGGGTATGATACACAACAACCTTCCGGTCTTTGATGGAAAAGATTATGATGACTGGTGTGTAAAAATGGAGGCAATCTTGGGGTATCAAGAGGTCGATGAAGTTGTGAAACAAGGAATTAAAGAAATTAAGGAAGATGATATAGCTGCAGTGAAGAAACTTCACAAAGAAGATCGGCGTCTAGATTGCAAAGCAAGAATGCTTCTGCATCAGAGCATTTCTCCAAGCATCTTTCAAAAGGTTTCCAAAGCCTCCACAACCAAAGAACTATGGGACATCCTTCAAGAAGGGTATGGAAATACGGGCAAAGTCAAAAAGGTGCGACTACAAGCGTTACAACGGCAGTATGAACTTATGGGCATGAGTGCAAAAGAAACAGTGATAGAATACATGGGAAGAATCCAGACTCTTGTCAACGATATGAGGGCCTGCGGAAAAGTTTTTAAGGATAGAAAGTTAATCCAAAAGGTTTTGCATACTCTGACGTCGTAGTATGATCATATTGTGATCACCATTGAAGAGTGTAAAGATTTGGAAACGTTGAAAATTGAAGAATTATAGAATTCGCTTGTTGCACATGAACAGAGACTGCTAGAAAGAAAGAATGCTAAGAAAGCAGCAGCGACACAAGCAACGAATCAAGTTTTTCAAGCAAGAACGAAACAAGGTTGCAAGAACCGAGGCAGAGGTAAAGGGAGATCGCGCGGTGGAGGTCGCAACGGAGGAAGAAATTAGAGATTGACAGAACAAAACGATGATGAAATCAATGATGAACAGCAAGAAGGAGGCACCTATGGTGGTAAAAACACGAGAGGAAGAGGTAGAAAGGGAATTGACAAACGAAATATTCAATGTTACACATGTAGCAAATATGGGCACTACTCCTCGGAATGCTGGCACAATGAAGCTGCCAAGAAGGACAAGAACGACAATGCAGCGAATTTGGCACAAGATGGTGGTGATTCTGATTCAGAACACGTTGTGTTGATGACAGTCGCAAATGGAATTCGTGATAGAGGCATTGATAACTCGATGATTGAAATTGATGATAAATGTTGTGGAAATCTTGATTACATGTGGTCATCGAACGCAACACATATTCAAAATGAAGGGAATATCAGCTTGGCGATGAAGGACAAGTGTTGCAGAGATGATTACGTGTTGCTACCATACGCTACACATCAAGTTGACACGTAGAAGGATTATAGCAACGTGTCACATGTGGGTAAACCACGACATGCAAAAGTGGAAATAAGAAACGAATGCACAATGTTGTTGGACAATAGTGCAATGCTGTCAGACAGTCACCATGGTTACACTGAGAACAATCTTTGTTGGTATCTCGACCTCGGGTGCTCCAATTATATGACTGGTAGAAAAGAATGGCTTGTCGACTTGGATACAAGGAAGAAGAGCAAAATAAGATTTGCAGATGATAATACTTTCATCGCAGAAGGGGTTGGTAGAGTGCTACTCATATGCAAGAATGGAGAGACTGCGTATATGGATGAAGTTCTGTTCGTTCCTACAATGAAGAGCAACTTATTGAGCCTTGGGCAATTGCTGGAGAACGGTTATACCATGAGTATGCAAGAGAACTCGATTGAAGTGTTTGATAAAAGGAAATGTTCAATAATCAAGGCTCCAATCTCAAAGAAGAAAACATTCAAGGTTAACCTCAATGCTGCAACCATACAATGTCTATCATCTGTAAGTGTTGAGGAAGAAAGCTAGAAGTGGCACTACAGATTTGGACATTTAAATTTCAAGAGTTTAAATTTGTTGAATAACAAAGAACTAGTAAAGGGAGTGCCAGCGATAACTGTTCCTGAGAAACTATGCGAAGGATGCATACTTAGCAAACAAACCAGATCAAGATTTGGTAATTTAGCACCCAAAAGAGCCAAGAAGCCACTTGAAATTGTACATGCAGATGTTTGTGGTCCATTCGAGATAACTACATATGGAGGTAATAAATATTTCCTTCTTTTTGTTGATGAATGGACAAGAAGATTATGGGTTTATTTGCTGAAAGAGAAGAAGGAAGTTTTCTTAACGTTTGTTAAACTTTGTGCTTTGGTTGAGCGTCAATCTGCACTGAAGATGAAGCTTCTACGAACTGATGGTGGAGGAGAATTCAACTCCAGCGAGATGAACACATTTTGTGAAGAAAAGGAAATAGTTCGTGAAGTCATTGCACCCTATACACCTCAGCACAATGGCTTGGCCGAATAGAGAAATGGAACTCTCGTAGAAATGACGAGATGTCTGCTGAAATGGAAGAAACTTTCAGACAACCTTTGGGGAGAAGCTGTCGTCACAGCAGCCTACCTATTAAACAGATGCCCGACAAAAGCATTAATGAACACGACTCCAGAAGAAGCTTGGACAGGAGTCAAACCATCTGTGAAACATTTGAGGATTTTTGGATCTGTTTTCCATAAACATATCCCAGATGAGAAAAGGAGAAAGCTAGAAGACAAGAGTGAATCTTTAATACTGGTCGGCTACCACAACACAGGTGCATACAGGATGTACAATCCGAAAAAAAACGAAATAGTAATCAGTAGAGATGTCCTGGTTGATGAATCAGCCACATATGATTGGCCAAGTGCAGAATCAGAACCAAGCAAAGTTATATCCAGTTGGTTAGAGATGAGAAGACCTGAGGATGATGAGCAAATGACTAAGAATGAAGAAATCAACACCAGAAGATCACAGCGGACCCAAGTTTCCTTCAACAAGACTTGCAGATCATGAGGTCTACACCGACAGTGAGATCACAGAAACAGGTGATATTTCTCATTATGCTTTTCTAGTTGATACAGAGGTGCTTTCTTGGGAACAAGCTATCAAAACAAAGGAATGGAAAGATGCAATGGTAGAAGAATTGAAAGCAATTGAGAAGAATGGAACGTGGACAATGACAGTGTTGCCTAAACATAAACATCCGATTGAAGTCAAGTGGGTCTTCAAGACAAAATTGAAACCAGATGGAAGCGTCTCCAAGTTAAAGGTGAGATTGGTGGCAAAAGCCTAGAGTGGACTTTACAGACGTATTTGCACCTGTAGCAAGGTTAGAGACCATGAGGCTTGTGGTGGCAATAGCAAATGCAAGAGGCTGGGAAATCTGTTAGATGGACATGAAATCAGCCTTCTTAAATGGCCCGCTGGAAGAGGAAGTGTATGTGACACAACCTCCTGGATTCGTGAAGAAAGGTGAAGAATTAAAAGTGTACAAGCTGAATAAAGCCTTGTACAGGTTAAGACAAGAATCACGAGCTTGGAACACACACATTAATGCCTTGCTGATCAAGAATGGCTTTCAGAAGTGCACGGTTGAATTTGGAGTATATGTGAAGTAGTCAGGCGAGCAAGGTACTATGCTTATCTGTTTGTATGTTGATGATTTGTTGATAACAGGTAACAATGCAAAAGCAATTGCTGAGTTCAAAACAGATATGAAAAGAGACTTCGAAATGAATGACCTTGGTAGCCTAGGATATTTCCTCGGCTTGGAATTTTATCGAACACATGATGGGATGTTTGGGCATCAGAAGAGATACATCGGCGAAATTCTGAAACGCTTTGGCATGGAAAGTTGCAACAGTGTGAGCACACCCGTGATAGCTAATATCAAACTGGATCTAGAACCCAGCAACGAGAAGGTAGACGCTACTCTGTTCAAACAGATAGTTGGATCACTCAGGTATATGTGTAATAGTAGACCCGACTTTTGCTATAGCGTGGGATTGGTCAGCAGGTTCATGGGAGACCCCAGACAGGCGCATCTTTTTACTGTCAAACATATTTTATGTTATCTGAAGGGAACAACTGAGTATGGTCTGTTTTTCCTTAAGAGGTTTGAAGGAGTGACAAGAAATTTAAAAGCTTGGGTCAACTCTGACTGGTGTGGAGACCAAATTGACAGGAGAAGCACTTTCGGGTTTGTGTTCAAGTACATGGGATCAGCGTTCAGCTGGTGCTCGAGAAAGCAGAGTATCGTACCTCTATCATCCTACGAGGCGGAATATATCGCATCTGCTGAAACTGCACGCCAGAGCACATGGCTTGATACAATGTTGGAAGAATCATTAGTTGAGTGTTGCAAACCGATACAACTTTGGGTTGACAATAGATCAGCAATCAATTTAGCCAAAAACCCTGTCTCACATGGCAGGAGTAAACATATTGAGACTAGGTTTCATTACCTAAGAGAGCAGGTTAATAAAGGGAGACTTGAAATGATGTATTGTTCAACAGTAGATCAAACTGCTAACATTTTCACCAAGGCACTACGTCAAACTCGCTTTGAAGAACTTAGAGATAAACTTGGTGTTAAAAGGTTTCAGTAGTTCCATTTTAAGAGGGGTGTGTTGAGTATTTTAAAATGTAACTGCAAAAACTGTCATAACAGTTTTTGACTCATTCCTCTGTTTTCATCTTTATATACCTCAGCTTGTACTCTTTCAAGACAACTTAAATGAAATATATTTTTCCTTTCTGAAACTCTGTTCAATACTATCTATTTGTTTTTCTACCACGTCCTCCCATAGTTAACACTTTTTATAGAGAGAACATTCCGTGAATGTCTTTTTTATCTTTAATGTCCACTTCTAATTTGTATAAGATGGAGCAGGTGGATACTTGACATAGATAATCTATACAGAGTAAAGTAGATATGCATGTGGGCAAGTATGTCTTTTTTCTTATTACTTTTGTTTTTTTAAACTTTATGCATTTAATGACATTTAATGTGCGTTCAGAACAATAAAGTGCTTTTCACATTTTCTACCTTCAGGCAAGATTTGATCGTTTAAGAATTTAACTAAGATACCAATTAGTTTATGAAGGTTTCATCGTTGGATGAAATAAATCGTTTGGCACAAGGTATCATCTAGCCTATGTAAGGCTCTTACTGAAAAATGCTTATTTAGGTCATCTTTGTTTTGTTCAAAAATGTGTTTAGCAAGGTGTCTTTCGACACAAGTATTTGGATTATCGTTTAAGACTTTTAGTGTATCTTCCATATACATCTTTTGACATTTTATCTATCAGTACATATTAAAAGCTTGTTTAGCAAGACTCTCATTGATGCTTTAATAGAGGAACCATTTAATAGTGCTTTTGTTCAAGTATTGACATGTTTACTAAAGTTTTTCTCAAGGTATATAAATTTCATAAACCACTTATCTTTATGCTATATTGCTTTTCCAAATATAACACTCTGTCATATGCTCATTTCGTTTATTGTTGTTTGTTAAATTTCAAAATATATGAGGATGTTTCGACAGTTCAGTCTTATAGACAATCTTTTCTTAACATTCTAAACAACTTTTCCCACACAACAATATTTCGTTTAATGCTCTTTGTTAAACTTTAAAACTTGGGTTGCTTTAGACAATTTATTCCCTACACAATTTTGTCTTAACACAAAGATTATTTGTTTTATACACTAGTAGAAAAAAGCTTTTTTAACGCGCTATATACGGCTTGGTTTTACTGACACCGAAGCGTATAAAAGTGTAGTGGCAGTTCTGTAAATACTGAGTGGTTATATGCCTCTGTTATTGTTGAACTGGTGCCTATATTTGTTATTGTCTCGGGTGAAGGACAACCGAAGCATAAAAGTCACGTCACTTCACCATTGCCAACTACAAAATCAGTGGGTTTTTTTTGACAAAGCGCTATTACCTCGGTTCAACTCAGAACCAAGGCATAATACGTGTTACTGCTTCGAGTACAAGCCCAACTGAAGCATAATGGGTTGTAGAATTCACTACAAAATCAGGCCCTTAGGTTAAAATCTGCAAAATCAAGCTTTTCTCTTTCTCTCTCGCATGCGATTTCTCTCGTCTTTGCCTCTTCGCCTCGAAATTTTTCTGGTCTATGCCTCCCTCCGCCGGTGCTTCTTCCAAGGACTCCATGGTGCCTCCAGTTCTCTCGCTGTTGCCGCTTATTCCTCTGACAACTGACGCCGCTACATCAATTGAAACAAAGCTTGGTTGGTTGTGACATCTTGAGCCTCGTCTCCGGCGACGCCAAGTCCAACTCCATCGTTTACACAAAAGTCAGATCTATGGTCATCGTGAACCTCGAGAATCCCCTTCACGTCTCTGTCTACAGGGAACATGCCTATTCAGCCACCATCGCGCGTTTCTCCCCCAACGGCGAGTGGGTCGCCTTCGCCGACGCCTCCGGTATCATCAGGATCCAGGGCACGCGAAACAACTTCGTTTTGAAGAAGGAGTTCAGAGTCCTCTCCAAGCGCATCGAACACCTTCAGTGGTCCCCCGACGACCTTTGAATCGTTGCCTGCGGCGAAGGCAAACTTCTAGGATCTTCTCGAAGCTTCTTTGTGTGTGTGTGATATTATGTTTGACTTGGTTTGATTTTGAGATCTCTTTTGCTGATGATGTTGTATACTGTGCGATGAAGCTTCTCTGTGTGTTGTGTATTGCTTTGTGGTGTATGTAGTAATTTATGATATGTGTGTTGTTGTTCTTACTGAAACATGCTTTGATTTCTTACTATGCTATGAACCCCCAAAATGAAGCCTTGAGTTCTTACTATGCTTCGTGTGTTGTTGTTCTTACTGAAACAGGCTTATTGGTTGGCTGACCGTGAACAGATGATGCCTAAGCCAAAGGAGGAGCAAGAAGTGAGGAAAGTGGTGATTAGGAAGGAAAGCTTTGGGGACCCTAAGCTTGAAGGTAGCAATGGTCAACAAGCAATGTCAAGGAGATGAGGATGACTATTTACCAGCTTTGGGAACATCAACAAGATCATTCCATAGTGAATCAATATCTTAAAGTTTGAAAAAGTTAAAAAAAAAAAAAAAACAAGTTATTGCCTTGGTTACCTAAAAACCGAGGCATAAAACCTACCCCTTTTTACCTTGTCTGTATATGCCTCAGTTGTAGAACTTGTTCCTATAAGCAAAAGCAACCAGTGTCATTTCCTCTTACTGTAGTAGTGATAACAAACTATAAGTAATATCAACCCTCAATCATAACAATCATAGTGAGAATATTTTGCACAAAGAGAGATTAAAATTCCTACACTAGAAGAGACACTTACGTACCTACATCTGTTGGCTTTGCATTCAACTTAACACTAAAGAAAACATAATCATATTCTACCCAATACTAACTCATACTTATAAATTTTCACATCAAAATCCACTTCAGGCTTGACCAAAATAGTAAGAAGAATTAAATAAAGAAACCTCCAAAGATAGCAGAAAAAGAATTCAATCATCATAGCACCATACACATATTTAACCACTCATGACCATTATGCCATAAAATTTCAAAAATACAAGACAAGGTCAACTCCCCTTATCTTTAGTCTAGCAAAAATTACAACCTCCAAGGTTCCAAAACACAGCACAAAGACTCCTTCTGATTTTCTCCAAACACATGTTCCTGTCACTCTCTTTGATATAATCAAGTAGTGCCATAAATCTCTCTCTTTCTCTCTCTCACTCTCCTCCATAGGGTTTCCTCTATAGGACTTACCCTAATTTTATTTATGGGTGGGCAAATAGAACTGAACTGCACTGTACTATTAAAATTTGTATTGAAGTAAAAACTAATTTGTCTAAACTGAACTGAACTGTAAAACAGTTGGTTTCGATTACCTAGGAATAGAGACTTTACAAATAAAGCCCGAGGATTGGCATTCCATTGTTGTCATTTTATATATATATGGTTACAATTATCTACGTTCTCAATGTGCCTATGATGTAGCACCCGAAGGACTCTTAGTTAGTGTATATCATTTTACAAGAATAGAGTATGGTATAAATAAACCTGAAGAGGTATGCATAAAAATATTTGTATCAAGAAAAAATCCCAGAATTCCTTCAATTTTTTGGGTTTAGAAAAGTGCGGATTTTCAAGAAAAGGAATCTTATGATATGTTGAGAATCTCTTATGATAGTCATCCGCGTCTAAGACATTTTATTGCCCGAAAATTGAATAGGATACTGAACTGAGCTATTTTTTGTTTTATCAAACTGGACTGAGCTGAACTATACTAAATTGTACTAAACTATAATATAAACTTAACTGAACTACTAACTATACTAATTTTAAACTGAATCGTACTCATTTTAAACTGAATTGTTCTAATTTTAAAATAAATAGTATAATAATACATGTTCTTTTTAATTGACATTTATTTTAATATTTATTTTATTTTATTCATAAGTGTCTCATAAATTGATTTTTAATTATTTGATATTATTATTTTTTATTTTATATATATTTCTTTTATTATTGGAAATTATTTTCTTTTTTATTTATTTTATTTTATTTTATTGATAAAAAAATATAAAAAATAACGTAAGTGATAAAATATAAATATAAATATAAATATAAATATAAATATATATATATATATATATAACTTAAAAAGTATAAAAATAAAAAGTATAATAATACATGTTTTGTTACTCGAGTGAAACTGATCCAGGACGTGCAATTAAAAAGAAAACAAAGGTATATAAAACATTAGCCAAGGTTTGAACCCCTTCCTTAACGCTCTGTTCGCTTTGAGGTAATTCATTGTACAGAATGATTTGCGCAGATGGATTTGCGATTAATTTTATGTTCGTTTTCATGGATTAGCATAGATTTGTGCGGATGCATTTGGAGGATATAAAAAAATTTCATTCCTCGCTGATAGAGAAGATTTGGAGGTGATTGTAATAAAAAGTCACTTTTATCCCTGGTATGAAATAGCTTTTGCAGGGTAGATACATGCACTGCTCTGTAATAAAAATACTCATTCTAAGGGTGGTTTTAATAATAATATATATTAATAATAATAATAAAACTAATAATAATAATTATTATAAAATATTATATTATTATTTCAATTTACTAAATTATAATTTTTTTACATTTTAAAAAATAAATTTTACTTTTTTCTTCTAATAAATTTTTTTACAATTATATATAACATTAATAATTATCATCTTATATTACTTTTACTATTAAGGGTATTTTGGTAATCTTCAATTTTTATCAATTAAACAAATTTTTTTATCTATCACATCAATCAAATCCTGCACTAATTCTTACAAACTTTACTTCCAAATTCACTCTCATTTACCTTCAAATCCACTCAAAGAAACAACAATTAATTCACTTTCAAATCCCCTCAAATCCTTCCACTCACTCTCCCTCAATTCCTCTCCCTCAAGAGAACACACCCTAAAAGCCACAAGCCATATCACCTTTTTGACTATGAAGATTCATTTTAATATATCATGTATCATAAACATATAATCATACACGTACCACACATCAATAATAGCATAAATAAACAAATAAATTATTTTAGGCATTCATTAAGATTTGAATACATAATCACTAACCTAATAAAACCTCAACCAACTGAGCTATATAATTCCTATGAAAAATATACTTTTTCTTATTAAAAAAAACACTTAGCGTATCATCCTCTTATTACATTAAAATTTTTCTTAAGTCTTAAACTTATTATTTATGTATATTTTCCTAAAATAATAATAATAATAATAATAATAATAATAATAATAATAATAATAATAATAGTAATAGTAATAATAATAGTAGTAATAATAATGGAGATTACATAATAAAAGATAAATGATTATTAAATAACAAAGTGTTTGTAATATGCTTCAATTAATTTAGAAAAGTAAAATAAGAGAGAGAATAGAAAATATGATTATAAAAACATTAACAAATTATAATAATTGATTTAAAAAAATATATACAAAATTTGTCCACTAAATCATCATAATAATTGGTTAAAAAGAGTCATTAAAATTATTTTTATTAACTTGATCTTAATATCGTGTAAATACTAATTTAACAAAAAAATATTATATTAATTATTTTTAACAAAAATAAAAATTACATTAAAAAATTGAAAAACTAGATTAAATAATTTTCACAATACTTTAAGGACAAGACCTTTAAATTAAATATATATATATATATATATATATATATATATATATATATATATATATAGTTATAATAGATTATAACTAGAAAAACTAAAAGTCTACATCTTGCACTATAAAGGGTGGAAAAAAAAGTGTAATTCGGTGCCTCGTTGGCCGTGCGCAATAGATTGTGTCCAAAACAAATGTTCTTTTCAAAGACTACTTTGGCTGTTTGCCAACTTTCCCGCATTTTCTTTCTTACTTTTCTCACTCTTTTCCAAACCCCTTCTCTCTCTCACCTTCTTCTTCCCTCTTCACTTTCTCACTTCCAAGTTGAAGCTGTAGAAAACAAAACAACTTTCATTGCAAAATATGGGTGCTTCGGACAACAACAACCACTTTCTTCAAGTTGTCTTCAATAACTTCGACGTTCTTGCTCTGTAAATCTCCTCTCTTCTTTTCCAAATCATATACTTTTTTTTTTCACTCTTGCTCAATTTATGGCAACCATTTTGGTGTGTCTGTTACTAAATGCATTCTATCATTGATGTTTTCTTCAGACCCTTGGTTACGCTTGCTTACCCTTTGTAAGTATGCTGCTCCTTTTGTTGTATTTATCTCATTTTGGGAAATGAATGTGTGTCTGAATTTTCAACTTTTATGCCTACCCTTTTGCCTCTATGGTCAGATATGCTTCAATTAAGGCGATCGAGACCAAGTCTGCTGCTGATGATCAGCAATGGCTCACGTATTGGATTCTGTATTCCATTCTAACACTCTTTGAGCTCACATTTGCAAAAGTTCTTGAAGTGTGAGTCCCTCTTCTAATGGTCATGTTTGAGATATTGTAACTTCATTTTCTATGCCATTTCACTTATAAATGATCCATTATTGAATGTTCTCTCTCTATTCCTTTAGAAGGACAAGGGGAAAACATTGCCCTATCATAGTCGCTTCACAATTTAACAACAGTTGTAATTTTTGGAGCATATCAAGAGTTTCACGTCTCACATTCTCTTGGTTTTGCTTACCTTCTTGTTTTTATTTGTCAAAAGAATTTGAAGAATTTCAAATAAGGATAAGTGTAGGTTCACACGCATGAAATTGGGCCAAGTAACCTGATATAGTGAAAATTGTCCCATTTGTCTGTTGCTTGGCCATGTGGATTTTGTTGTTGTAAAATGCAGCAGTTGTGTGAAACCTAAAATGCCTTGAACTTTGTCTCTCTTTTTGCTCATGTTTGGGTAAAGATTGTGAGTGAGGATACATTATAGTCTTTGCAGTGTTTTCTGTTTTTTTTTTTTTTTTGTTTGCTTTACATCTGTTTAAGTTTTATTTCTCCAATATAATATTTTGGTACTAATTTCAGGCTTCCCATTTGGCCCTTTGCCAAGTTGATATTCAGTTGTTGGTTGGTTCTGCCTCATTTCAATGGGGCTGCAGTTGTGTACAGGAATTACATCAGACCATTCTATATGAACCCGCAAATCCCAATTCCACAAGGCTCACAAATCTGGTATTTTCCCCAAAAGAAGTCCTTATTCAGTGAGTCAGATGATGTTTTAAGTGCTGCTGAGAGATACATGGAAGAGCATGGTACAGAAGCCTTTGAAAGACTTATAAACAAGGTACGCATATCACTAATGCTTTTAGCCCAGAATAACTGGCCCTGCTTCAAAGTTAAGATATTTCTAAATTTGCGAAAATGTGGTTTTTGGGACTATTCAGCTTTGCTTATATATTATTAGGCAATTACATGTTACACAGAATTGGCATATTACCCCTTGTCTAATCCTAAATATACAACATTTATTTATGAACTAAAATCAGAGTTGTGGACAATAAAAGACTAGCATGGGAGATAACTGTCTTGCATAAGTCCTCTTTATATTTTATTCAAAACTAATGGTAGCATGAATTCCAATGCACTTCAGCTCACAAGTATCAAAGGGATCCTTTACAAAAGTAAGTCGAAGGTAACTTAACATTAGCAGAAACATGATTGTTAAACTTACCAAACTTAATTTTGGAGTAGCTTTCAATTTTCTAATTGAGTTTTCAAAAGAAAGTTTGGTTTTGTTTTTATAGAAACTTGGTTTCAGGTCAAATGTAAGTATGCCAATGTACCTTTGAAAATGATCAAACATGTTACGATACTAAGTTTATTCTCCAGAATTTAGAACATTCCAGACATATTTGCACTTTAGTAGGGGGAGATTTGGCTGCTTGGTATATATTGTAGAAATTTGCTACATAATTCTATCTTAGATTTTAACATTGAATGAATCATTTGAGCTAGAAAGCTGGAATTACAAGCTGAAATTTCATTTACAAGTTGAGGTACACTTGTTTTAGACTTGTGATTCCCTTATAGTAAATTTAAATTTTTTGTGATTTTTACGCACTGTGTTTCATTTCATTTTGGTTTTGAACAACATTTGAAACCATAAAGAACATAATTGGTTTTGATGTGCAGAATGACAGACAGGCTAGGGCAAGGAGGAATGGAAATTACATGATCTTTGATGACGACTATAGATATTGATCTTTGTTTTTGTTATCTTAAAACAAGATATTAAACTTTGTTAAGGCATCATTGCTAATATTTCATTTTATCTTATTTTCTGATGTTTGATGATGACCATATATATTGAACTATGTTAATGGCTCACTTGTTCTCCAACACCCTTCCCTACTTTTAAAGTTTTTAATCATTAAATGTTGTGGTGTTGCCTTCATTGTCCACCTCCTCTACATTTTGGATTGACACTCGAGTCTACCTTACACTATACTAGGGAGTTATTGAGATTTTGATTGAGTCTAGTGCACCTAAGGGCTAACACTCATGTACCAAATTCCACCTTTGCATTATTTCATTGTGTTAGAAATTTTCATGTCCCATATTTGAATTCAACTATATCCTTCTATAGACCTTCTACCATTATTCTTAGTCTCCACTTCCATTTTATAATCAGAGCCATAATGAATAGTCTTAGATCTTTAACCACAACTCCACCTTCTTCTTTTGTCTTATAAATATTCTTCCATTTAACCCATGCAATCTTCCTACCCCCTCCCTACCATCACCATAATTTTTTTTCATTTCCCTAATTTCATTATTGACATTGTTGGTGCTTTATAAAAGGACAAAAAGAACACTAGCAAGACTGTAAGTGATTTTATGAGGCATAACCTACCATTCCATTTTTGTAATCTTTTCATGAGTATGTTCACAATAGGTTTTAAGAAGTTATATTTCTTGGGTTTCCCCCCACTATCAGCTTAGATAGGCAAAAGGTAAACTCATAATACTACAATGCAATAATAAAAAGAATCGTACTAAATTTTGCCTCTCTATACACAATCCTTCAATCTTGTTCTTATGGAAATTCACCTTAAGTCATGAGACGAGTCCAAAACACCTAAGAATGCTTTCAATAACTACTATTTTTTAAATTTTTGCATTACACAACAACAATGTGTCATATGCAAACTATAATATATTCACTAGCACCTCCATATACCCTACTTTAACCCTTTCTAGCATTTTTCCTTCTAAACGTATGCCTAACCATCCCTCAATCCTTTAGCAACAATTAAGAACAAAAAAGGTGTCAAAGGGTCACCTTATCTTAAGTCCTTAGTGGATTTGAACTCCTTAGTTGGACTACCATTAACCAACACAAATATAGGACGTAGTGTATCCATCATATAGCAAAGAAAGTCCTATCTAAGTCATATGATTTTTCACAATCTACATTATGTATGATACAACTTTTCACTTTTTCATTTCGCTTCATCTACCACTTTATTTGAAACTAAGACACTATCTCAGAATATCTTATACATACAACCTACTAATGATAAATATTTGTACTTGTTAAGACATGATCGTTTAGAGACTAGATCGTCTAACAACTTAGGTTTTGAAGTTAAACAAAAGCATTAAATGAAATATCGTTATGTATAAAATGTTGTTTTAAAGAAATAATGTCTAAGAGAAAAATATTTTGGAACATCTTTTATAGATGAAAGTAAGCTCATAATAAGGTTTTCAAGACTATACAGTCTAATGAACAAAGTTTTATAAACAACGTCTAATAAAAAGAAGCGTTTTTCTCAATGAATCATCTAATTGACAATATGGGTAACAAACGACATCTAAACGCCTAAACGAACAACGTCTTATAAGCAAGCATTTTGTGAATAGAAGTTTCTATGTCAATGATAACATTGAAGCCTAAAATATTTTATTCAAAATAGTGTTAATTCAAGCAAGCGTCTTACGAAATATAACTTTTAACAAAAACTATTAAATGTTGCATATCTCAAAAAGCTTTTGAAAAAAATCCAATGTTTTACAACATCTGATGATAATTTATGTTGAATGCTTTACCAAATGATGCATTTATTAATGAAATAACAAATGGTAAAATGTCTTGAACACAATACGGCGTAACACTTATTAATGTTCAAACTATTTAATTCATGTACGATAAAGTGCTCCAATGCTTATATACCTTGTTCCTGATATTTTTACAAATCACAAAAATAGAAAGACTTGATCATAATCACTACACCTAAGAAAAAGATCTTGAGAGATATGAAGTATATGACAAACTATTGTACATCTACTCTGAAGACTTCTACTCTGAGACATCGTACAAGTTAGCCAAAAGCTATGACAAAGTATTGTACATCTGCAAAGTAGACTTGAGTCTGACTTCCCGCCTATAAGTCAACCTCTTTGTTTAACGATCATTTCTTAAGAAAAGTTATATATAGAGGGAAACTTGAATAGAAGATAAGAAGGATAATATAATGAACTCCTGAACGCGTAAACAAGCTTACTCTGCTCATATATCATCTGGAGTTATATTTTCTAGAGAAAGAAACCTTAGCAAAATCTTATATTTCTTTGTATCGTGTTTTATCCTCTTTGTGAGAATTATCAATCTGTATTTGCTCTCAACACTTATTGTGTTGTACATTCAAAAGAAAATTAAAAATATTGGTGTTTAGCTTAGTTGAGTTAAATAGTCTAAATGAGTTGTCTAAGGTTGAGAACAAAAGTT
Source organism: Vigna radiata var. radiata (assembly GCF_000741045.1). Classification (NCBI taxonomy): domain Eukaryota; kingdom Viridiplantae; phylum Streptophyta; class Magnoliopsida; order Fabales; family Fabaceae; genus Vigna; species Vigna radiata. Next base: position 13,125,818 of record NC_028357.1, on the reverse strand, counting down.
GTTAGAATACTTGTATACTATGAGGGTTAAACTCGGACTAGTTGTGTAGACTAGGTGAACTAAGAGTGATGAAACTTGGAGAGGTAAAACTTGTGTAATCTTCTTGAAGATTAATGGAATACCTTAAGAGTTTTTAAGGGAGAACTAGACATAGCTTTGGTTGAGTGAACCAATATAAAATTTTGTGCTTTATTGCTTTCCTCTTTGAAACGTTTTTTATAAACGCACTTTATCAAAACCACGGTATAAACATCTTATTTAAATTATATATCTTTTACAATCTATTAGACACTGCTTTGCGAAAGAATTTTAAAAATATTGTTCATCCCTCCCCTATTTTAGTGTTTTCCTGTTATTTCAATAAGCCTTATGATTAGGGTTGGCAAAAAAATCCACGTCCTAGATACCCATTACCCGCAAAAAATAATAATAATAATTTAATTTATATTTTCTAAAATTAATTTTTTTATTACACTTAAAAAAGGAAAATTTTAATAACAGTGGCTTAGGGTTCCTTTCCATTACCTTCTTTTTTTAAAAAAAAAAAGAAAAAGAAGGGTTACATTACTTTTGACCTAACCCTATTAGAGATACCAGATGTTGAATAACAGAATCCAATTAGAAATGTTTCCTCGTGATGTTGCCTTTCTAGCGGATGGACTTGCCTGGGGTGCCACTATCAGCCCAGGCGACTAGCGGTGATGTTGCTCTGCGCTGTTTTTCGTTCCTTTCGCCTGGGCTTCAGGTTTTCCCCCTTCTTAGTGTCTTTTTGACCCCTTTTGAGCTCCATCTTCTTGGCTTTTCACTTCTTCTTCCAGTATTGGTTCAATCTCTGTCAAAACAAGGGGAATTTTTTAGAAAACTGTTAAAATCAACCTCAACTCTCTTATTCACACAATTTATTGAAAACACATGAGTTCAAGCAAGTTTCTAAGTGCAAAAAGGGTGCTTTTAGTATCAAAATCACATAGCAAATAACAGTGTTTTAATCCGTTATCACAACCCCAAACTTAGAACTTTGCTTGTCCTCAAGCAAACAAAATGCAACTCAGCTTAACAATCACTGCAATGACCCAACCTTTTTTTAAAAATTTCAGTCAAGATATGCAGATGCCTCAATGCATTTTCAACAGGTGCTATCCTTAAGAGTGATCAATCAACCAAGCAGAGATGCAATCAGAAATTCAGAGAACTATTCCTTACCAGGGAAAGTGTTTCACTCAAGCACTCACATATATCTCTCAAACATTCAAAAGTGTCTCACTCAACTTACAGGTGTATGGTGTGGTGTTTCTTTCCGTTATCACAATGTCACACAAATTAATTTTTCCTTTCATTTAACCACAATCAAACAATCTCATAAACAGGTTGTCATCACAAGGGCTTTTCATGGCTTGTAACTTGGCTGGTCTAAGAAGGAAAATAGTTTTTCTAGTCAGCAAAGTTCCTTGAGTTAAGAGAGACATTTATGAATTTATCTTTCAAGAACATCTCTCTTATCTTTTTCCCAGCCTTCCCTTGTAGTGAGCTCTTTCTTTTCCTTTTTGAATCTTTCTTTTTCTCACTTTTTCTTTTCTTTTTGCCTTTTTCTTGCTTTTCCTTTTGATTGCTCACTGCCTAGAGAGGTGGTTTGTTTCCTAGTAACCCCAAACTTGAACCTTTTCCAGTACCTCATCAAATGTTCTCAACTTAACTCAAGGTAAAGATTTTTCAAAAAGGTTTTTCAAGACATATCAGGCTCAAGGTTCAAAGGTTAGAACAAATTGTTCTCTTTTCAGTGGGAAAAAATATTTTGAAGGCCAAAAGAATAAGGGATAACAAAAGATGGCATTAATCATATGGAACCTGCAGGCAAGTAGTTCAATAACAGAAAATTTGGGCAAAATCATTCATGTTTTGAAAGTGACAACAATTAAAAAAACAACTCTGAAGCTCAAAACTCACACAGGTAATCTCACAAGTTCTCAAATTCAGAAAAACAACCTGCTCAGTATTTTAATCACACTTTATTTCAAGGACCTGTCTCACAAATTTATCTTCATGCATCATCTCAACCTCAATCAAACACTAGAATTTTCAAAAAGCAAAACTTATCACACAAAACAGAGCACAGTTGAATCAAAGCAGTTTAGTTCATTCAAGCAGAGCACAATAAAATAAAATAAAACACACATTCAAACCAAAAATAAAAACCAAAATAAAAAAACAAAAATTAAAAACTAAAAGTTTAGAGCACTGGGTTGCCTCCCAGCAAGTGCTTCTTTAACGTCACTAGCTTGACCCAATAAGTTCATCATCATAGCATCCATCAGTAGATGTTGTTAGTAACATCCATCGGTAGATGTCTAATCACATAGCATCCCTCAGTAGATGCTAATTTTTCTTGTCTTCATTGGTATCCCTCAGTAGACACCAATCTTTCTCATCTTCATTGGCATCCATCAATAGATGCCTAATCACCTAACATACATCAGTAGATGTCTAGTCAACATTCTCTTCCATAGGAGCATCCATCAGTAGATGCTCTCTCAAACTCTTTCGGCATCCATCAGTAGATGCAAATCTTTCTCATCAACAACCTTCAGTAGATGTTAATCTTTCTCTTCTTCATTAGCATCAATCAGTAGAAGTTGTCAGTATTGCCATCAGAAGCCGCGCATAACCTAAAAAAAACTCAAACACAAAATCAAACACAAACCACACAAAAATAAAATAAAATAAAACAAAACAAAAAAAATAAAGTAAAATAAAATAAAACAAATAAAATAAAATAGAATAAAATAAAAAATAAAATAAAATCAAACCAAATCAAATCAAATAAGATGAAATCAAATCAAATCTCATAAAATAAAATAAAATCAAATCAAATTAAATCAAAGAAAAAAATAAAATAAAATAAAACAAAACAAAAAAAATAAAGTAAAATAAAATAAAACAAATAAAATAAAATAGAATAAAATAAAAAATAAAATAAAATCAAACCAAATCAAATCAAATAAGATGAAATCAAATCAAATCTCATAAAATAAAATAAAATCAAATCAAATTAAATCAAAGAAAAAAATAAAATAAAATAAAACAAAATAAAATAAAGAAAAATAAAAGACAACAAATTCAAAAATTGGGTTCAATATATTTTTTCTTTTTGTTGAATTTTTTTAGGAATTTAATATAACCAGGAACCTGTTGCAGTGTCCTAATTATAGGAATTTTAATCTCCAATTTCTTGAAGATTTCCATGAAACGCTCAAACTGTTTTTCCTTTTTCTTCCTATGATCCTTCTTTGGGTGAGGAGAGGGTTTTTCATATGATTCTTTCTTTTTTCTTTCGTCCTTCCCCTTTCTCTTTTTCTCCTTGGGACACTCTTTAGGGCACAAAGGACTTTTCTCAATTTTTTTCTTTTCTTTCTCAACCCCTTCTTTTTCTTTCTCTTTCTCTTTTTCACTCAATTTTTCTTTTTCTTCTCTCTCTACTTTTATCTCATCTTTTTCTTCTTCTTGCTCTTTATTACTCAAACTCTTTTCTTTTCTCTATTTTTTTCTCATTCTCTCTTTCTTCTTTTTCTTTTTCCTCATTTGGGACTTTGTCACTTTCAATGACAACATCTTTGCATTCCCTTTCACGGTTAAGATCACCCAACATCTGCATCACGAGGTTAAAATGTGATGTCATCCTTTCAGATGCCGCTTCAATGTTTCTCCGACTTGCGAGGGACTCTTGTAAGAACTCCTGGAGGGCCTCCTCAAGCTTTGTAGTGCTATCAGCTTGTGGTGCACTAGTCAATAGTTCTCCACCTTGCCCATATTGACTTTGATTTTTGCTTGGGTAGGGTTCCCACCAGTAGTTGAAATCATCCTGGTAAAATTGCATCTTGTTAGAGCATTTTATGAGACCTGCATAGAAATTCTAGAGAGAGATTGTTAGTGATAAATAAAAATTAATAATAAAAATTTGGGGGTTGAAAAATAAAAATAAAGATAGAAAATTAAAATTTTAATGGATACAATAAAATAAAATAAAATAAAATAAAGTCAAAATCAATCAAGAATCACACAAATAGAATAGGTTAAACCGTGAGTCCCCGGCAACGGCGCCAAAAACTTGTTGGGGCAAATCGGCAAGTGTACCGAGTCACACAAGTAATATAAAATGGTAAGACCAAGTATCGTATCCCAGAGGACTCTCGGCGCTGAACAGTTGTGTGAAAACAAGATTAATTAAGACTTAAAATAAAAGAGATCATGGATTGTATTGTAAAAAGAATAAAATAAAGCAAAGTAAAAGTGATCAGTGGCAAAAGAGCACAAAGATGAATGAAGGTTGATTTATATGAGATGAGTATGTTGTTGGGGTTAGATTTCACCAAGTTCCCTCTCATGTATATAAGAATTCTTCTTTATTCATTAATGCCAACGTCCCTCACTAAAACACTTAAACCCGATCCCCCGGTAAATAAGCTTGTCCCTAATTACTAGTTCATACCATTCCTAGCATTCATGGTAAAAAGATGTGAAGGTCAAGAGGTTAAGACGAATAAGACTCATACCCTCATCCCTGAACAATATAACCCGTAGGAGTAATTCAACAAGGACCTGAATTGAAAGGAACCTCCCGGCACTCATGCAACTCACAAATAATGCTATTGTATAAGCAAGAATAAAGCAGGTGAATTACTCTAACAAAAAATTAAATAAAGCATATAGAATCAAGAATCAATTCAAATACATGAGAGTTTACAAGGTTACATAATTCCCCAACAACAAATAGAAATTAGTTCCCCATAGGCATGGTGGAACCTATGAACAATGGAAGAAAGAAAGAATGAAAAGGCTAAGAATTGGCTAGGAGTGTATTGCTATGCTTTCTTCTGCCAGGGATGCAAAACCTAGAGCCCCAGGGTCCTTTAAATAGTGCCAAACGCATTCCAAAGTACGACCCGGTCCAAAAGAATCAAATCAGAGCAGAATCAGGGCTCGATCCACGTGAAATCACGCTCAAGCGTCGCAGGGAGCTCGCCCAAGCGTGAATTGAGGTTCATGTGAGGCTTGGGCACCAGTTTTCGACGCCTAGGCTTCGGGCGTCTGTCGCCCGAGCGTCGGGGCTGTCGCCCGGGCGACCAGCGATGATGTTGCTCCGCGTTGTTTTTCGTTCCTTTCGCCTGGGCTTCAGGTTTTCCCCCTTCTTGGTGCCTTTTTGACCCCTTTTGAGCTCCATCTTCTTGGCTTTTCACTTCTTCTTCCAGTATTGCTTCAATCTCTATCAAAACAAGGGGAATTTGTTAGAAAAGTGTTAAAATCAACCTCAACTCTCTTATTCACACAATTTATTGAAAACACATGAGTTCAAGCAAGTTTCTAAGTGAAAAAGGGTGCTTTTAGTATCAAAATCACATAGCAAATAACGATGTTTTAATCTGTTATCAGGCAGTCCCTCCAAAGGTTAAATATCCGGGAAGTTTCACTATTCCCTGCTCTATTGGATGTCATAAAATAAGGAAAGCCTTAATTGATTTAGGGTCCAATAACAATTTGATTCCCTTATCTGTACTTGAAAAGATTGGTGGTCTTGAAGTCAAGCCTGCAAGGATTACTCTATTTAAGGCGGATGGATCCACCAAAAAGCCCTATGATGTGGTGGAAAATGTGATGGTTCAAACTGACAACCTTAGATTCCTGGTGGACTTTATGGTGATGGAGATGGGGGAAGATTTGGAGATTCCTATTATTCTTGGAAGGCCATTCATGAAGACAGCCAAGGTGATCATCAATGTTGATGATGGAACTATAACACTTAAAAACCAAGAAGAGGAGGTAATTTTTAGTGTCTTCAATGCTGAGCAACAGATCCAAGTGAAGAAAAGTAGTCTCAAAGCTGCATATGAAGATGCACCAGAGACCGGTATTAAAATTTCCAAACCAGGCAAGAAAGGTATAAAGTGTTTTTTGTCATAGGTAAAGGAAGAAGAGAAAGACAACAAAGGAAGAAGTGTTCATCAAGACTCCCTGGAAAAACATGAAGAACTCAGACCAGGCATACCAGTGAGATTCAACAACAAACTTTGGGTTATGAAAGAACTTAGAGTTGATGGATTGAATCTCCAATTTCAAGCAGAGTCAAGAAGGTGAACAAGAAGCTGCTGAAGATAAGTTGGTGTGGAGAAAGAAAAGAGGACACCAAGATTAAAGATGTGACATGAGCTTATTAGGTCAAGCTAGTGACGTTAAAGAAGCGCTTACTGGGAGGCAATCCAGTGTTTTAAAAAACTCTTATTTTAATTTGTTTATTGTTTCTTTGGTTTGGATTTTTGTTGAAGTTTTGTTTTTAAATCTGTTAATTGTTTGATTGCTTTATTCTAGTGTGCATAGTTTGTATTGATTACTGAATGCTTGTGAGATGGAGAAAGATTAATTGTTTGTTGATGTCAATTGGATTTTTGCACAAAAGAAAAGACCCTAATGGTTGTCGTGGTTTAGGGATTTCTATGATTGCATTTTGTTTTTGGAATTTGGGTTTAAGTTTCCTGTTTGTGTTCTTTTGGACACTCTTTATCTCTCTATTTCATACATTAATATGTTTTTGTGGATTAATCCTATGACTAAATTGAGACTTCAGTTGTTGGGTGTTTCCTCCATTCTCTGTAATATCCAATTTTTCAAAAGTTGTTCCATATTTGTTCTCCTTAACTTGCTTAAAAATTACATTGTGTCTTTTTAATATGTAGCAAATATATTAAATTTCTCTCTTTAACTTGCAATTTAATTTAGACCTTATTTAAAAATTATTAAAGTATATTTTTTAAATATTTACGAATTGAAATCGGATATCCAATGGATACTCACGGGTTGAAAAAAATATGCATGTTTTTTTTTATGCGGGTATCCAATGAGTAGCAAGGTGGGTTGTGGGTATGGTTTTTTCATGCGGGTGGGTTGCGGGTAGGCATTATCTGTGCTCGACCCGACCCGTTGTCATCCCTGCTTATGGGTTATCTACCTTGGTTATAAATTTTAAAAGCAAAGCATTGCAGTCCTTAATTATTTTCCATGTATGTCCTAAATCATCTTTATGAAACTAAAATTGAAACCATCTAGACTAAGACTTTTAGTACCTTCATAATTTCATACATCACTTTTTACTTTAAGTTTAGTGAAATCAAACATTAAGTATTTATTGTCCTCTTCCACAATTTAGGGGAACATGATGTTTCTCTTTTTGATCTTAAAGTCATTTTCCATTCTTATCTTGTCTTCATAGAATTCTTTTAGCTTATCCTTGACAACATTTGTGTAACACCCTTTTCCAAGATGTCATGTGTAGTTTATAAAACATTCATTAACTTGCAAAAATTCACAAACTTTGATACCATCGCAAAATAGTGAATTAATCAAAAAATTATTTAATTATCACAAACTAAAATAAACCAAGAGAAAATCACATTTTTTTCAAATTTAAAACCATTGGATAATATTCCAAAAACATTACATTAAAATAAAATATTGTCTTAAATGTATTTCGCAAATCTCCCATAAGATATTTCCATACGTCTCCTCACTCTATACAACACCAGCATCATTTGTAATATCATATGCTCCCAAATAACAACACAAGTTATACGATCATCGCACAAACACAAACAAACAAGGGTGAGCTAACCAAAATATAATACTAGATAACATACAATAATCATTGAGTTCACACCACAAATGTGTTACAAGATCAACATCACCACCAAATGATACCAACCACAACCATACCACACACACATCATGTCGAAGTGATACCGAATCATATGTCATTCTCTTGTACCCTACTGTACATAACTTGTTTACCAAAACAGAGCGGTTTGAGTTGTCCTATCAATTGGCTATAGATAGCGCTCAATAGATAGTGCTTTTCAAAATAAGCGCTATCTATTTATGTGCGGAACAATAGATAGCGCTTATTTAAACAAGCGTTATCTATAACCATAACAATAGATAGCGCTTTTTGAAATAAACGCTATCTATTAGTATTTAAAATTATTTTTTTAATTAGTAATTTAAAATATATCAATAAAAAACAAATAGATAGCGCTCTTTTATAAAAGCGCTATCTATTGGGAAAGAATAGTTAGCGCTTTTTTCACTACACGCTGTCTATGATAATTAAAATATTTTCCTCTTCCCGCTACTAGGAGGACTACTTGCAAGACGTTCACGTCCCTGCTTAGCGTTGCTTCATAGTTTGCGTTGCTCCTCCGTTTCATGTTAGGGCTCTTCTCCTCTGTTTAGGGCTTTTTCTCCTCTGTTCATCAGTGTGTTAGGTTCTTCTCCTCCGTGCGTTAGGTTCTTCTCCGTGCGTTAGGCTCCTTCGGCGCGCGTGTGGCCTTTGCTCATTCGTTTCAAGGCTTCCATTTTCAGGTATCACATTCCCTCTCCCTCCTTCTCTTTTCTGTTCGACTTCGTTTCTCCTTTGCCTTATTTTCATGAAAACACGTTTTTATGAGGTGTTGATCGCGCCTTTGGTGTACTGGGTGTAGAATCTGTGTTCCTGCAGTGGGTTTAGGAACCCATTGTCACTCACTTCATTGTTAGGGAAAACCTGAGGGAGAACGACACTCTGGTGAGTTTTTTAAATTTTGCAATTGTCAATATGCATATATCCGACAGCAACGCATTTAAATACAGAGCATTCTCAAGCTGCATAACCCAATTCGTGTTTTGATTTTATTGTATCAAGAAATTAATGAATGCATACGCTGCATAACCCTATTCGTGTTTCGATTTTTTGTTATGTAAAAACTCTCCATCGAATAGGGGACCGTTTCTAGGTCTACATGTTGGTTGTTTCATCATCAGGAACACAAACGAAATCACATTATTCGTTGCTGTCAATTGTTAATATCGATGATGTTCTGAGAATATTAATTAATGTTATTATTATAGCTAGATTCATTGAATATGTGGGGGCCATTTTGTTTGTAGAAGTCTACAATTTGTGCAGGAGTAAAGGCACCACGACTAAGATCATGATGACTTGGGGCGGCTAACATAGCTGTTATGAGTCCATCAATGCTAGTTCCTCCTATTACATCAAAATAACGTGCTAAATCTACATTTGGATTCCAAGCCTGCAACTCAACAAAATTCAAGTTAACCTCGTAAACATTATGTTCATGCCATTTCATTACATGCATATAGAAGTAAGAATGAACCTTAAGAGCCTTGTCTAAGTAATTGAAAAATTGGTAGTGTAACCTAAGTGGTAAATGATGGTGTCTTTGTTTAAGTGTGCTAGAATAAGTTGTTTAATAAGAAGGGAAATATCCATTCTGTTATTTGTAGCTTCCAGTTGCAATTAGTGTTGAACACATGTTCCTCTTTGTTATAATTTGAGGTAGGATTAGTCACTTTGTCACAATTTGAGGTAGGATTAAACACATCTTCCGTGAGGGAAAGCAACCGGAAACATAATTTAAGCCCACGCTTACCATTTCTTTGCTTTTTTGTCACTTACTATTCTATCTCTCTATTCTCCACTAACCTTTGTCACTGTTAAGGATTTATAATTCTCCCTCTAGGAACTTACCCATACCACCACATTCCAACAGTGTCCTAACATGAATGATTTTTAGGACAATATATCCATTATATATACGCTAAACCATGCAACTTGAACCCTTCCTAAACCCACTTTAGTGCACCAAAAAAAATAGCATACATTATAAACATCTAAGTTGCATTGAATCAACAGTGTGCTCTAAAACAAAATAAGTCAAAAAGGTCTTCACAACACCATAAATAATACTAATTCATTGGACAACAATGTGTATTGGATTATATATAAAAAAACAATTTATTCCCAGCAACATACATCCCTTTTTAGAATAAAATATCAATGACCTGGCAACACCAATTAATTGGAAGCAAGAAAACAGACCTACCAAATAAAAAAAGCTTGACAGCAATAATCTTATATAACAGGTTTTCAAGTACTGGATATTTGACCTTAAACATTAATTATGCTCATCCTAAAAAACGATAAACAAAATGAAAAATGTAAAGTTGGTTCTCTTTCTTGTTTTGAAGTATTTCATCTAGGGGAAAACTTAATTAGATTTGAAGGTTAAGGGCCCTGTTATGAGCATGTTAACATCCTCCAATTACCTTGTTAAACTATAGGAAAGAGAGAGACAATGAGATGAAACTATATGTTTCTGAGACAGCATAAATGCTTTTCTATACTGAGATAANAAAATTAATACAATAGAGTAGATTTCATATCCTCCAACAACAAATATATTATCTAGAAATAAAATTGTTCCAAGTAATACATATATAATCTAGATATTCCTTATTATAAAGAATTTGATACTAGATGAATTGATGTGTGTCTTTCCTTTGATTAAAGAATGGGCACCAAAGCATAAAGATTTACCAGTCTTACTGGAAGTCCTTTGCTATTTTGCAATGATGGAGATAGTAGAGACTTAATTGGTTGTGTATCTCCATGTGCCCCTCCTATTATAGAATTTATTTCTGTCTGAGCAGCAGTATGACTCAACTCATCAAACGACTGAATCTGGATATCCTTGGGGTAATGGAATTTACAAGAAGCACCAAATTTACATATTTCAGTTTTCATGTAGAACTGCTTAATTTACATATTCCAATATTCCAGTTTTCATGTAGAACTGCTTAAATATTAAGACATCGCATAAGCCATATAGATAAGTAAAATCTCATGTGAAGGAAAAGTGTAAATTACTAACCCAGCAAGGGGTTCCGATGGTCTCAATTAAAAATTAAAATATGGACA
>NC_028357.1:13067388-13114580 GCF_000741045.1 Vigna radiata var. radiata | reverse complement strand
ACATTTTTTAATGTGTTTATATATACTTGCAGTGTGATTTTCATTTACTTGTTGAATTTGAATGCATCGTGCACTTTCATTTATTTACTTATGATCATCTGAATTTGGTTTGTTTAATTAGATTTATAAATACTTGATTTCTTTTTTACTAATTGCATTGTTATTCTTTTTGTAAATTGCAGTTGTGAACTTTTCTTACATATACGGGGTGTTTAAAGTTGAGGTAGGATGAATATTGTTTTATAGTTTGTTATTGCAAATAATGTTAGCTTGTATATATTGCTAATACTACATTAACTAATCTTGATAGATTAATAAAATATGGACCGAAAATGGATGTTTGCTAGTCGATTATGAAAAGAATACGAGGATGGAGTGAAAGGGTTTCGTAGATTTGCAGTTGAGCATGCAAAATATCCTAGTAGAATCATTTGTCCTTGCTTGCAGTGTTGTCATTTAAAGGTAGTGAATGCAAATGAGTTAGAAGAGCATTTAATATGCAATGGAATTGATAAAAGTTATTCATGTTGGACCAAACATGGTGAAAATAGAGAAAATCATATAAATAATGATTTTCATCATAATACAAGTTATACACCGAAAGAGACTGACACAACATATGAGTTAGATGAAGTTGAGGAGATTGTAAACGTAATCGAAGAGAATATGCGAGATTGTCCTCAGATGTTTGATAGGTTGACAACAAATGCAAAGACGCCATTGTATAATGGTTGTAGTAGTTTCACAAGACTATCAGCAGTCCTGAAATTATTCAATTTGAAAGCACGAAATGGATGGTTTGATACTAGCTTTACTGAATTACTATCACTTATAAACGATATGCTACCAAAAGATAATGTGCTTCCTAGTCGAATGTATGACACTAGAAAAATGTTAAGCTCTATTGGGATGAGCTACGAGAAGATTCATGCTTGTCCAAATGATTGCATTCTTTTTCGAAATGAATATGCCCCATTGGATAAATGTCCTAAATGTATGACATCGCGCTATAAGAAAAATTTAGTGTCGAGCAAAGTGGTATGGTACTTTCCTATAATACCAAGATTTAGGTGCATCTATCGTAATGAACAAGATGCAAAAAAATTAAGATGGCATGCGGATGAACGAATACGTGATGGAAAGCTTCGACACCCTGCAGATTCTCCTCAATGGGCAAAAGTTGACCATGATTACCCTAATTTTGGGAAAGAACCACGAAACCTACGTCTTGCTTTGTCTACTGATGGAATAAATCCACATGGTATGCAAAACAACTCGCATAGCACGTGGCCTGTGGTTATGATTATATATAACCTACCTCCATGGCTATGCATGAAAAGGAAGTTCATGATGTTATCCATGTTAATTCCAGGTCCAAAGCAACCAGGGAATGACATAGACATATACTTGGCACCTCTTATTGAAGACTTGAAGGATATGTGGAACGAAAGTGTAGAGGTGTATGATGGGTATACGGAAGAAACTTTCCTGCTAAGGGCAATGTTATTTGGCACAATTAATGATTTTCTGGCATACGGTAATCTATCTGGATATAGTATCAAAGGGAAGTGTGCATGCCCTATATGTGAAGATAATACAGATTGGATGCGATTGGAACATGGAAAGAAAAATGTATTTCTTGGGCATCGTAGATTCTTACCTTCAAAGCACCGTTATCGAGGATGGAGAAAAGCATTTAATGGGACGACAGAAGAACGTAGAGCTCCAGAATTGTTGTATGGTGATAAAGTTTTTGAAAAAGTAAAGGATATAAACAACAAATTTGGTAAGCCTTTTGCAAGAGATCTAGTCACAAGTGGGTGGAAGAAAAAGTCTATTTTTTTTTATTTGCCATATTGGAAGTCCTTGTACATTAGACATTTCCTTGATGTGATGCATATCAAAAAAAATGTATTTGATAGTGTCATAGGTACGTTGTTGAACGTTCCTGGAAAGTCTAAGGATGGCATCAAAGCAAGGTTGGACTTAGTTCAAATGGGAATTCGAACAGAATTGGCACCAATAAAGAAGGGTAAACGCCAATATCTACCTCCAGCAGCTCATACTCTATCTAGAAAGGAAAAAAAATTATGTTTTGTAAGTTTTTGCAAGGAGTTAAAGTTCCAGAAGGGTATTCATCAAACATTAGGAACTTAGTATCTATGAAAGATCTAAAGCTAATAGGGTTAAAGTCTCATGACTGTCATGTTATGATGGAGCATTTGTTACCGATAGGCATACGTTCCATTTTGCCTAGAAAGGTAAGGTGGACCATAACTAAACTATGCTATTTCTTTAAAGCCATATGTAGCAAAGTGATTGACACTGGAAAATTGCAAGCACTAGCAAGAGAAATTATTGTAACTTTGTGTGAGCTTGAAATGTATTTTCCACCTTCTTTCTTTGACATAATGGTTCATGTTACCATTAACTTAGTTAAGGAGACACAATATTGTGGACCAACTTATATGAGATGGATGTATCCGATGGAGCGGCATATGAAGATATTAAAGGGCTATGTGAAAAATAGAAGTCGACCAGAAGGATGTATAGTAGAACGATAAATACTTGAAGAAACTATTGAATTTTGTATTGTTACCTCTCTAATGTTGAATCAATAGGACTTCCAAATTCTCGACACTTAGCGAGAACCACACGAGAAGGGATTTCTGGAAATACCATAGTGACCATAAGCAGGAAAGATTGGGAGCAAGCTCAATTGTATATCCTACACAATGACGACGAAGTTGAGCCATATGTTCAGATACACAAAGACATGATTACAAAATTAAATCCAACTAGGATTGACCAATGGATATGCAGAGAACACAATGCAACTTTTATACAATGGCTAAAAAGTCACATTTTTGCAGAGTTAAATGTGAAATCCTCTTCAAATTCTGACAGATTGAGATGGATAGTCAATGGTCCAAATTTTCAAGTATTCTCTTACACTGGTTATATGATCAATGGGTGCACGTTTTACATTAAAGACCGAGATAATCAAAGTACTATGCAAAATAATGGTGTAACTTTGGTGGCTGAATCTATGCACATCTCAGGTGCTAAAGATAGAAGTCCTATATATGCAAATATGTCNTATTTTGGGGTAATTGAACATATATGGGAGTTGGATTACANCANATTTCGGGTACCCATATTTGGTTGCAAGTGGGTTGATAACAATAATGGAGTTCGACAAGATGAAACAGGATTTATGCAAGTGAATTTTAATAAAGTGGGGTACAAAGATGAGCCATTTATTTTAGCATCACAAGCTCAACAAATTTTTTAAGTCACTGATCCGGTTGATGTCAATCGGTCAATTGTGTTGTTGACCAATAAAATAAACGATCCTTCCAATGATGATATAGAAGATGAATATACAAATATTGAAGATGATCCTTTGTATCAAATATCATATGATGATGATCCAATAACAGATGATATCTTGTATAGGAGAGATGATCATGANGAAGGAATTTGGATAAATCCATCATTTTATGTCCATAAGAAACCTAAGTCTTTAAACTTCATNTCAAAGAAGAAAAGGTTGGATTTATAAATNNTTATTCTTATGTTTATCCCTTTTTACTGATGTTATCCCTTTTTTTTATCTGAATCACTTTTAATACAGGTAAATGACAACTCCTACTGAAGATGATATTCCTTCTCCCAACGAAGCTAAAGGGAAGAAAGGTATAGTGATGATGAAGAAGATCATTCAAGCTAGAAGTGAGGGGGTAAAAATTAGAGGTAATGGACATTGTATATTTTTTGGTANATTAGATATGTTACTTTCCTAATTATTGTTCAATATGTACTTATTCATAATATTAGGTTTCATGGAATGCAAAAGGTCAACCCATTGAACCGGGTGGCACAAACTTTATTAGTTATCTTGGATCCTATGTTCGAGCAAATGTGCCTATAACTTATGATGATTGGAAAGATTCAAGTTTGGATGCCTATAAAGAGATCATTTGGAAGAATATACAGGTAATGTTTACTTCTTATTTTAAATGTATGTGTTATGATTTCCAAACTGTTTTTTTCTAAGTATTTTTTTGGACAGCTAATTTCAATATAGATGCATGTTGCAAGACGTTTGTATTAAGGAAGGCAGGGTTGTTGCTTAGGAGTTTTAGGACTTCCTTGGCCCATAAATATCTAAAGGATGNCAATGGAGATTATTTAGAGAATCCTCCTAATCAACCTCTTGCCGAGTATGCATCCATTATTACTGAGGATATTTGGAGACAGTTTATTGCAAAACGTATGGATAAAACTTTCAAGGTAATGTATATTATCTATATATAATATATTTATCCTTTAATTCTTGAGCATATGATTTGTTTACTATCTTTCTTTTTAGGAAAAAAGCATACAAAAGGAAAGAGCATCAAACTCCAAGTATCCTTATAGGGGCTCTCGTAAGGGGTATGCCCGCATAGAACAAGATATGGTAAGTCAATTTATCATTTCATATTGTGCAAGTGTTTCAAGACTTTTACAAAGTAATTCACTAAGGTAGAAAACAAACTAAGTCACTAGTGGCTGTTATGATGTTCTTGCTTGTAATCTCCAACTCTCTTCAGTGTAGTCTCATCAGCTCGCCTTTTGGAAATATGTTTTATGAGACGTTCACTACTATAGCCGTCATTTATTAGTTGTATTGTGGTGTTAACAACTGTATAGTATCTTGTTTGATTAAAAATCTTGACATACTAGCAATATGTGCCTTTCTTTATGTTTAGTCTCGGATTAGGTGATGGTCATTAACTTTTAGGGTCTTTCTAATTATGACTTGTAAGCTGTGTACTAATGTTTGTTCTTTTAGTCCTACCAGCATCATGTTTTTTGTTTTTCTATTTTGGTCACTTGGAAACAAAAACAATAATGGTGTTTTCTGTGCTTAAATTACAATTTTACATATATTTTTTTACTTGTGACCTGTGTTACTATATTTTGTTTTTGTGATCTTTCTCTGACCTTACTGACTGTTATTTCCCTGCTGTTTTGCCATGGTTCAGGCTAAAATTTTGATTGGAAAAAAAAATTAACAAGACTTATCATGATAGACATATACAAGGTTTGCAATATAACCTATGTACGATCCCTATAACATGGCCTCACTTTTGGTTCTAACATTAGTGTGTGTTTTTTTAAGCAATTAAACTATTTTATATTTCTAAAGCTAGGTTTAGATCACAATCATATGACTCCCAGTTTAATATTCTATTTATCCAGGGATAAAGTGATTTTAAGTTTTATGAAGAAACTCAATCCTTTTTTTTAAAAAAATCATTATTAAGTTTATTTGATTATATCAATTTCGTTATCCTTGTGTGTCTATAAAATCATTTTTAAAGTATTTTATTATATTATACGTATTTATGCTAAATATAAAAAAAAGAAATATTACAAGAATGTCCCTCTCTAAAGTAAGTTGTCTTTTCTCTTTCCATATCTCAATAAATAATAAATGACCATAACTTTTGTTGATAAATAAGATTTTGGACACTAATTACTTCACATTTTTATCTNTGTATCATGATTATAATATTAATAATGAAATTTTCTAAAACTAAAGATACGTTAGCATCTTTTAGGATACAGTACTTCTTAGAAATTTAGATTGATTTTATCAAGNAATCTCATAGGGTTTTTTTCTTTATGGACTAACCTACAACTTTCTCTATGGAAAAGTAAGCATGGNCGCCGTAAATACTTTCTCCATTTTTGTGATCTTTCTCTGACCTTANTGACTTCTGACCTGTGCTACTATATTTCATTTTTCTTTTCTAATCAAAAGAGTAGATGAAAATGGATGTTTCAATTTTTAAACAATGTGGATTCTGGTTACGTGTATTGAAATTACTTCCTGGCTGATAGCTTATGTGGCCATCTGAATGTAATATCATGTCATGCTGGATTTACTCTGTTTCTATTGATGTGTGTAGTAGAAATGGACAAATTCGTGATATATGTATATGTTCTATTTGGAGAAAANAGAACTTTGAGTGTGTTAAAATGGGATGTAGATGGTTAAACTTGGTGGACTGTGATACGTAATATATGGTGTACTTGAGTGGATGGTTTGGTTCTTTTAAGCCGTAACAGAGTTTTCTTAAGAACTNAAANATTGTCATGAATGTTGTTATGTGATACATTGACTGAAGAATGCTTGACGTATGCTTTAANTGGTTTGAATTCAAAGCTCCTTGAAACTGTGATAGTTTAGGTTCTATATTAATATAAGGGTCTTTTATGTACGTGTCACAGAAAAGTCAGAATTTGAGCGTCTAGTTAATTAAAGTGTACTGTTTGGCTAATTGAACTAAACNAAAATTGAATGAAGAACTGCATGTTACAAACTGTTGTGGGTAGAATGGAATAAGGAGTTATATAATGATCTGATATGGGGTGAGCTTTGCATGAGATGTAGGTATGTAGGANAGGATATTGAAATCTGAATGAACTTAGTATTTGACCTTAAATCCTAAAATGGTATAATACAATTGTTAATGNCTGTCTCGGAAATTGTTTTGACCTTGGTATGGAAATCTGATTTTTTTTTTTCTGAAAACATATTGCTTTGAAGTGTTATAATGTATGCGTATATACTTGATAAGATTGTATATTGAGTCTATGCAGTCATTATGGTGAAATGCTAGTAATTCTATATGTCTTTTAATTAGCTGTGATAATTCTAGTGAAATAAAGGATTTAGCTGAATAACAGATATGCTATAGTTACCATTTCATGTGAGTATAAGTTGTTCTGTATAACCATGAGGCAGAAAAATTGGCGATGATGTGTGGTTTTGATAGAGAACTCTACACTAGAGAACCTTGAAGTTTGACTTATAATTGCACCCAAAATCTGTTTGTTTTGAACCCAATATCTTTCATTAAAACACTGCTGCTTTGCACTAGGCTTTTATGCTATTTTCTGCAAGGTGTCTCACTGGTCACAGGTTGTCTGAGCTTATGTCTCACACTTGGAATAGTATTTTATCCTCGTATGTTATACTAGACTTACATTTGGCATAGGTAATTTGAGATGTGTCCATTGTGTTGCATTTTAATTATCTATCCTATCATTTTTGTCTAGTAAAACTATTTTTTGATCTTTTCCACAATAATTAGATAAAGGAATTGGGATCAAATGTTAATAACATATCCCGTT
The DNA here is from genome assembly GCF_000741045.1 of Vigna radiata var. radiata. NCBI lineage: Eukaryota > Viridiplantae > Streptophyta > Magnoliopsida > Fabales > Fabaceae > Vigna > Vigna radiata. The sequence goes on along the minus strand of NC_028357.1, from coordinate 13,107,389 downwards.
AAGAATTATGGAAGCATGTGAACAAAAATGGGGCAATTGAAAATGAAGAAACTCAGCAAGTTTGGGACAAATGTGTAAGTAATATGTTTTCGTATATATTTGTGTGTGTTAAATGAGAACAAATGTGATATATTTGGTTCTTGTTTAGGTTCAATTGTCACAAACTAATTTAGAAGAGATGAGTAATGATCACTCTGACATTTTCAGTCAAGCTTTATGTATCCCAGAGTATCCCAGTCGTGTTAGGGGAATAGGATTTGGAGTCGGTCATAGAGATTATTTCCCATCCAAAAAGCTTCATACGCACCATGAACATGATAAATTAATTGCTCAAGTGAAAGAGATGTCAGAAAGAATTGCAAGAATGGAAAAAGAGATGATTTCGCATCAAAAATCTGACACACATTGTCATCAATTAGTTTTCCCGAGGTAACTAACTTATCTACATTACTTTCATTATTACTTTAATTTGTTGACTTTAAACTTTCACAGGTCTTCGTATTTAGTGACATCGAAGATTATCTTATAACTATGTTTTATAATGTAGGGGGTCTCAAGTTGTAAATTGTTTACATTATCACCATCAATTTGCTTGGTTGCCCATGGAAAATTGCATAATTTTAAGAGTGATACACTACAAGGTAGACCTTTACCTGAGGGTCATGTCAAAGTTAGTATAGATATTGTTTTAGAGCCAAATGTATCATTGCCTATACCAATTGATGATGATGACATGATGACAATAGGACAAACAATAGGTACATTTGTGGCATGGCCAATGAATTTCATACAGATTACTGAAGAGGTATGCTTATACAATTGTATTAATTCATATTTATGAACATATTTTATCTATTACCTAACTTGTTTAATTGTTGATGTTTTAGGATTCTACTCAACCAGAAAAGAAAAAGGTGAATAATCTAAATGAATGTGTCGCACCTAAAAAGAAATATCAAGCAAAAATGACCATTCAGCATACTCCTCATAAATTGTTTCATCCTAGTCTTTCTCAATGGTTCAATTACCTCTCTTCATACATGGAACTAAAGCCCTTAGAGTCACTTCGTCCAATACAAATGGACAAAAACATATTTGGAATAGATAATCATGAAGAAATTGTTAGTGCAGAAATTATTAGAGAAGTTATTAACTATGAATGGCTAGGTGCAACTACAATTTCTATATATATCAGGACAACATAGAACTTTTTATCATTAACTTCATTATTAGATTGACACCTTATGATATTGCTAATACATTCTTATCTTTTTCTTTTACAAGGTACCTGTATCAAAATTTTGTTAGGCCAAATGATAAGGCATTCTTTTTTTTATCACCCCAAATCACAACACATGAGTTTCCAATGAAAGACAAAATGCAAAAAATAGTTACTCTTTTTCTTGATAATGGGGTGATTGATAAGTTTGTTCTTGCACCTATTAATACCGAGTAATACCTTTTACTTTACAATTGTATAAACAATGTATTATTATCAAAGTTAGATGTACAAATTCTAATCTTGTTGATTCTTTTCAAATTGTAGCCAACATTGGGTCTTGCTGGGAATCAATATTAAACTGGAGATAATTCATTATCTTGACCCAGTGGGGGTAGACATTAATACGAGGCAAGATTTGAAGAATTTGTTTGACATGTAAGAATATTTGTGTTGTCTACTTTTATTTGACACATATGTATACTTTTAGTTGTATTGTTTTTACTTATACATGCTTTAATTTTATTTATTTACTAGGGTTATACAAACCTATCGAGCTCAAATAGGAAACACGGTGTCAAAGTCTAAGTCAACCAATATCAAGTGGACAACAATTAAGGTACATTACTCTAGTATGTTTTGTGTAGTATAGTCTTCATTGTCATAATTAAATTGCTTAATGACTTTATGTGACCTTTAGTTCACGGTATGGTTGCTTGTACTGTACTGGTTAGGTGAATAACATGTATTCTTGAATAGTTGAAGACTTATTTCTTTGTTGCATGGTATTGGTTAGTTAAATAACTTGTATTATTATGAAACTGGTTGGAGGAGTATATAGTTGTTATGAAAGCATGACTTATTATTAAGAGTTTGAACTTGTATATGGTATATAATTATTTGTTATCATGCATTGAATCTGTTTGGAGTATACTACAGTTTTGGTTCTTTTTTATGTTCAAATTATAAAAATGTCTTTTTTATTTTGGAATTCTAGTGCCCAAGACAACCCAACAACAATGATTGTGGATATTATGTGTGTCAATATATGAAGGAAATTATTACATACTGTGAAGGAGGAACAATTCCAACTAATGTAAGTTATCTTTATTCTTGTAATTAATTTGTAGTAAAATTTAATTAACTAATTCTACATCATTTTCTTTCTTGCAGTATTTTTCTAGTTGCAGATGCCAACATTATCATGAAAGTCAGATAATTGAAGTTAGGGAAAATTGGTGTTTGCATGTAGTTAGTACATGCATATANGTTATGTTAGGGTGATGTAAAGTACTNATAGGATATATATGTTATGGTTGTATATATTATCTTATAAAGCAATGTCATGTCATGACATGTAGACGACTTAAAGATTAAATTTTGAAATATTATTGGACCAATAATTTTTATTCATATTAATGAACATTCTTTTTGAGACATTTGTCATATTTTTGTCAATATTTTATATTTCTCTTGTATATAATATAACTAATATATAGTGTGGGTTTGTATATAATAGAATCTATATATTATATTTTATTCTAAAATAATTTTTTTTTTTTAAATTGAACCAATAGATAGCGCTTTTTTAAAAAAGCGCTATCTATTTGTTGTTGACAATAGATAACGCTTCTTTAAAAAAGCGCTATCTATTAGTGACTGACAATAGATAGCGCTTCTTTAAAAAAGCGCTATCTATTAATAGATAACACTTCTTTAGAAAAGCGCTATCTATTAATAGATAGCGCACGCATAGATAGCGCTTAAAAAGCACTATCTATGATAAAAAAAAAGCGCTATCTATGAACTTTTTTGTAGTAGTGTATCTCCCCTGCTCCTCAAGGACTTACAAGTAAAAACTTTGATGTATCACACACCGAGCATTATACTCAACAACAAGCTAGAAACCTACAGGCGAAACATCCTTCCCATCTATACTGCTTAACATAGGCGAAAAGGTGCAACACTCAAACCTATCCTTTTCCTCAGCCTTCAAAACCTCAAGTGATAAGCAAAAAACCCCAACTTTACAAGGTACATTGAATAAACAACAACATTCCACCACAACATCAAAACCAACATCCAACATTACAACCATGTTCCAACACAACGTGGCAATCATCACAATAACTCGATCAGACACACTCATAGCCCAACAAACATGTAACCAACTCGATTAAAAAGCCCCAAGCCAACCTCTAAAGCAACCAAATTGAGTTCCAAAACATCTAAATAAAGGTCTCAAAACAACCTGGCCAAATAATCCAACCTGACTAATTAACTACCTAGCACAGCCACTCAACGTAGCCTGGCCTAAAATCCAATTTAAGGATGATAACGGGTTGGGTTGGGCACAGATAATGCCTACCCAGTACCCGACCCGCAACAAAAAAAATCCATTTATTATCTGTGTGGATACCCAATTAAAAAAATGCTTGCAGGTATTTTAAAACTCGTGAGTACCTGTGGATCCTCGCGAATATTTTAAAAAATATATTTTATAAATTTTTAAAATAAAATTTATATTAAATTTAATATATATATATATATATATATATATAATATTTAGTAAATTAAATATAAATTAAAATTTAATTCTAATTAATTTTAACCTTATGAAATAAAAATTAATTTTAATTTTAACTAAATTTAACTTAATAAAATATCAATTAAATTTTTATTTTTATTTGTTACGGGTGGTAGATATCGATAGATATGGTTAGTATAATACCTGCACCCAATATAACATCCCAAAATATAGTTAGAAACCATATTATAGTACTAGTAACAAAAATAATAAGATAGAACAATTATAGACTAGGTAAATAAAGTATTAACTTTACAGTCATCCAAAATAACCATAAAATTTAAAAGTTTATATACAAAGAGCTAAAAACACTACACACTAAGCTAATCTAAAATCCAACTACGTTGTAGCATCCTTGCCATTCACAGCCTACTCCAGAGACACCTCATCTCCCTCTGCTCACACCCATAGGATGATCATTGCAAAGGAAAAACACCACACATACAAAAACACAATCACAAATAAAAGGGTAAGCTAGATATAAAAGAATTCATACAATTACATAGCATATAGCATACACATGATTAATCAAGCAAGATAAACTAGTTCAAACATCCTAACATGTTATGACTTAGACTTGACTGTCCGGACTTAGAATGATTGTCGAGCTATGGCGGGTTGTGTACTTGTGGTGGCCTCTACTGCTTTGCAAAGCCATTGCCAACGGGTTTCACCCTACTACACTCACAAGGTTAGTCTGTTCCATGCCTTGAGGCATACTAGAAGCCCCCAAGACTAAGACCTCCTGCTACTCCTCACAACATGGATCAATCCTCTCTACATGAGAATGAAGGACCATTGAAGTTTCAAGATAACCCTAGAGACTGAGCTCCTACATTCATTCTAAAAAAACTTGAATCTCACTAATAGATTCCATATTGAAACTAACCACATTACTTTGAAAACATCCTTTATTACCATTTTAATCACAACTCAAATACTTGATATTGATATAACTTAGCACACACTCATACATCATCTAAAATAATTCACAACATCATTCAAACCAAACAAGAAAATCAAGAAAAGAGTAACGAGAACTTGAACCATTCGTTCAGCGCCTACCTTTACTAAGCAAATCTAGATGTTTCTCGCACAACGACCCATCTCGCTGTGCGAATAAACTCCCAGTGGTACCAGACCTCAACCTCTCGCATAGCGCCCTAATTCGCTATACGAAAGTCCAGACAGTGGTCTAGACTTCACAAACACTCGCAGAGCGCACCCCTTCGCTATTCGAATAAATCTGGTAATGCTTCCAGACCTACACTAGTGGCTCAGCGCCCCATTTTGTTGTGTGAATCCTCAGACAGAGAGCCAACCCCTTCAATCATTCCCTCAGCACACCTTCTCGTTGTGCGAATCAAAAAACAGAGAGCCAGTCCCCATGACCATTCGTTGAGCGACCCTATTCACTCAGTGAGTCTAGATAATTCTACAGCACGAATTCTGCAGAATTATGCAATTCAAACCACATTTACCAGTTCTAACTATTTCCCCAACTCCTAAATTGTATTATAAAACTAATTAGACTTGGACAAGTGTTTATAAACCTTATTACCAACATTCTAAAGTGTTTCCTAACCTTATTCCAATCCAAAATCTACAAAACCTCAACTTATGAACCAAATTTGTAATCTACCACTTTTGACACAGTCTTAACCAATTTAAGGGCTCAAGCAAGTCACATTTGACTTTCCAAAACTATCCCAACAGACAAATTGAGCCTCTAACTACCAATTCTCATTTTCACTACCCCACTTCCTCTAATTTAACCTTAAAACTTGACAATGTGACTTTCTTCACAACCAAATACCCCTATTACCAATTTCTGACATTTCAACCAGCTCATACAATATCAACCATCATCCAAATTTAGTTCATTATCACCATTCATCAATTCACAATCAAAACCTAAATTTCGTTCAATCAGCACAATCAACATAGAATCATCACACTTACACATCAAACCACTAACTAAAGCAATAATCTAACTTCCCTTACCTTAACTCCACAATTCACGATCCTCTAAACGTTTCGCTGATTTCTTGCGACATAAGGAATTTCTAAAAAACCTTACCGACTGATGAAGGAAGAACAACCTTAGCGTCACAAACAACTAAGAATCAAGTGTTACCACTGAGGAGCATTGGTAAATTTGAAGATAAATGATTTTGACTCTGCAAGAAGATAAACTTGAAGAATCTGTTATAATTGTTTTAAAAGCACTTTTATATATTACAAATGTATTAGGAAAGACTTTGAATATGTAATACTTAGAAATCTCGTATCTGTAGTTAAAGTTACGCATATAATCGATTATGTGAAGTTATAATCGATTATCCTGAGCTTTCTTGAAAAACCATTTCGCTCTGGAATAATCGATTATTACTCCAAATAATCGATTATCACAGGTCCTGGTGAGAACTGCCCAAGTCCCTACAATAATCGATTATTCCTTAGGATATATAATCGATGATCACTTTTTGAAAAACCTTGTAACAGACTTGAATAATCGATTATGACTTACAATAATCGATTATCATTGACAATTGTAATGTGTATTTTCAAATTCATACCTGTAGGCTATATATAGATGTTCTAAACCCTTAGAGGGTTAACTTTGAGTTTTTTGAGAATACAGTGTGTTGAGATTGTTGACAACACAAAGTCTATATTATTAACACCCAATTTCGTCCGGGTGACTAAATAATGAGACTTGGCTTTTATTGTTGTCCTATTCCATTCATTTTTTTTATTTATTTTGTTTTATGTTATTTTGTTGTTCTTAATTTTATTTTAAAAAAAAAAGTAATTACAAAAAAAAACGAAGAAAGAATAAAAAAAGCAAAAAATTTTAAAAGAAAAAAAAAGAAAAAAAAGGAAAAAGAAAAGAAAGAAAAGAACATGAAAAACGGAAAAAAAGAGAAATAAGAAAAAAGAAGAGGAAAAAAGAGATAAAAAAAAAGAAAGAAAAAAAAAAAAGAGAAGAAGAATAAAGGTTAAAACACTCTTTTGGTCCTCATATTTGTCTGTCAATCTCAATTTGGTCATCATATTTTTTTTTGTCTCAATTGGGTCCAATAACTTGTAAAAATGAGGCAATTAAGTCCTTTCCGTTTAATGGTCTCAGACGGTGTTAAATATAGTTGAGTTGTATTTGCTGACGTGCATTGTTTGATTAGATGGAATTTTTATTTAAATTAAAAAAGTATGACGTGGCAAAATTGAATTAATTTATGTTAAAATAATATATTAGGAATTGAAAAGGAAGAATAATGAATTAGAAAGGAAATTAGGGATCTGAACATTAACCACCACTGTTCTTCGTCAAGGCCATGGGCTTCCTTGGTAGCCGCCGGTCACAGCCGGAGCTTCGCCGACGACATTCTCTCTGTCTCTCTCTCTTTTTCTTTCCGAAGTTTAGATTCTCTCTTCCGCTCTGTGTTAGAATTGGGTTTAGTAGTAATATATTCATATGCTCGGTCTAGAATATATGAGTATTCCATTTCTTCACAGCAATTTTGAAAAGAGGAGAAAGGCTCGTTAAAATAAACAGTAAGGCAAACTTTTGTTAGATCCTTCCCAATCTAATGAATCAGGTAATTTATCCTTTTCAACAGGATCAGGTAATTTCTTCCTCAGCTACATCATTTCTCTCATTGTCATCCTCAGACTCAGTTCCACTTTCTTCTGGATGAAAAAGTTTAAATGCAAAAGAAAATGCAAATAATTCATAAGAAAACCTCTATTTTCAAGAAAATGCACAACCAAAAGGGAAAGGAGAAGAAGAGGGAAAGGGTTTCCTGCTTGCGAGTGAATCGGAGGAGTCAGCGTTGGTGACGTTAATGCGGTGACCGACGGCGAGCTTGGCGGTCACTGGTGGCGCTTGACAGAGGAACGAGAGAGCTTCTCTCTCACGCGCAAAGAGAAGAAGGAGAAGGGAGGACCCAACGCCATGGCCTGCGATGCTTCCGATGGTGAACAACGGTGTTGTCGACGCCTTGGACTGTGACTCGCGGTGGCCGATTGGGTGGAGGCTGAGGCGGACACGCATGAACGGAGGAGATGAAGGCTTCTGGGTTCCTCTGGTTTCCTTGATTCCCAATTTCTGGGTTGCTTCTAATTTCTGATACTCACCACTTAAATCCAATTACTTAAATCCCAATTACTTAAATCCCTAATTCATCCACTTATTATTTTTATTGTTTTCTGATTCAATAAAAAAATCCCAATCATAAAACCATTTTCCACGCCGTTAGTCATTAGTTAACGGAGAGGACTTAATTGCCTCATTTTTACAAGTTATAGGACCTAATTGAGACAAAAAAAAATATGATGACCAAATTGAGATTGACAAACAAATATGAGGACCAAAAGAGGGTTTTAACCAAGAATAAAAGAGAAAAGAAAAATAAAAAAAGAAGAAAAAAGGAAAAAGAAAAACAAAAGGAAAAAAGGAAGGAAGGAAAAAAGAAAAAAAGGGGTGCACGTGAATAAAATGAAAAGAAAAGAATGGTGATTAAATGGGAGAGGTGCTCCACGTGATTTTCTTGGAAAAATGGTGCAGCAGGCCTGGTTACATTTCCATTCCCATTCTTATTGGACTTTTTTGTTTTCATTTTATTTTCTTTGGTTTTATTTCTTTAGTTTTGGTATATTGTTTTATTATTGATGGTTTGTTGTACTCAGTTTTTAATAAAAATACAAAATATAAGAATCATAGAATGTAAATAAACAAAAATGAAAAAGCAAAAATAGAAAACATAAAAAATATTAAAACCACAAAAATTGTTATAGCGTTTAGCATCTTTCTTTTTAAATATTGGTTTTTTAAATAAATAAATTGTAAATGGTAAAAATGACCTTAGTGTGCTTTTAACATTTAGTAAATATTGCTTTAATTTATTTGTTAACTTTTCTAAAAAATGGTTATGTAAATAATTTGTTGTTTATTTCAGTAATACAATTTTAAATATCATTTTCATATAATAAAATTACGTAAAAAGATAAAATATAAAATAAAAAAAATAAAAAAATAAAAAACCAAAAAGGTAAAAGTATAAAATAATAAAAAAATGTTTTAAGGGTTTAAGCACATGTGTGATCACACACATCGTCCCTGTGCTAAAATACCCTTCCTTCCTTTTCATAAAAATAACTAAAATTATTTCAAAAGGTTTAAGCACACTTGCGACCATTCGCGTCAGCCTTGTGTTGAAAACTTCTTTTTCTTATTCCTTTAAAATTCAACAAAAATTATTTCAAAAGGTTTAAGCACACGTGCGACCATTCGCGTCAGCCTTGTGTGGAAAACCTTTCTCTTATTCTTTTAAAATTAAACAAAAATTATTAATCACACATGCGACCATTCGCGTCAGCCTTGTGTTGAAAATGTTTTTTTCTTATTCCTTTAAAATTAAACAAAAATTATTTCAAAAGGTTTAAGCACACGTGCGACCATTCGCATCAGCCTTGTGTTGAAAACTTTGTTTTTTTTTCTTATTCCTTTAAAATTAAACAAAAATTATTTCAAACGGTTTAAGCACACGTGCGACCATTCGTGTCAGCCTTATGTGGAAAACCTTTCTCTTATTCTTTTAAAATTAAACAAAAATTATTAAGCACACATGCGACCATTTGCGTCAGCCTTGTTTTGAAATCATTTTTTTCTTATTCCTTGAAAATTAAACAAAAATTATTTCAAAAGGTTTAAGAACACGTGCGACCATTCGCGTCAGCCTTGTGTTGAAAACCTTTCTCTTATTCTTCATTTTCCCAAAAAATCCAAATCTTGTCCAAAACAAATTCCTCAAACAAATTTCCCAAACGATTTCCTTATCGGGCTCAAAAAACTAAAAAATATTTTTGTTTCTTTAGATTGTCGTTTTTTTGGGGATAGTTAAACATTTTGAAAACCACATCAAAGTCGCATATTTAATTAAAGGTATTGCCATAGGGCAGGCGTTGTAGGGTGCTAATACCTTCCCTACACGTAACCGACTCCCGAAACCAAAATCCGGTTTTGATAGACTAAGCCTTATCCTTTTTATGGTTTTTTCGTAGTTTTCCAGAATAAACTATGGTGGCGACTCCAAACTCTTTTTCAAACTCGTTTTCCTTTTTTAGATCGTCGTCCCGTCGCGATTCCGGTTGCGACAGATGGCGACTTCGCTGGGGACGTGTGAGAGTCAGGCCATTTAATTAGATGCGCGAATTTGATGTGGTTTTGCTTTATGTTTTTTCTTCCCCTTTTTCTCTATTTTTATTTGATGTTTGAAATAATTACATGTGAATTGTTTTGACTATTTCATATTGAACCTTAGGGTAGAAAACATGTTTATATCTGCCTGGGAATCTTCTGGTTGTTTTGTAGGTGAGGGTTTCGGTGTGCATGGCGTTCTCCCTTCACACACAAACTTTATGCATATCATGAGTGGGGCCCTATACCCGGGTCTGAGTGTAGCTTAGAAATAGAGGGGTTGTGTAGCGGTGCCACTTGGGATATTCTTCCTGTTTGGCTATCGTGAGAACCCCAGCTAGAGTCTGTTTTTTTCATTTGTCTCTCCGCATCTAGTTGATTACTCGACTGTTGTGGAGACCCTGTGAAGGGGGCCATAGCTCTAGTGACCTTTGATCTTTAGGCTCGGGGAACCATCCTTGTGAGGTTGCATGTACCTAACCCATGACCTTAAGCGTTGAACCTTCGTTAGGGCACAAAGGGAGATGTGTGAAGTCTTATAATCCTCATTTTTGCACAATAAAATCAAGCACCTTGTACATATCACCATAGCATTTTGTACATCTGGTTTTTTCCTTCTTTCTTTTTTATTCATGTTTTTATGGTCTTGTCACATTTTGTGGATTCTAGTCAGAAAATTATAAATTTGTGATTAATTCCTAAAGGTAAAGATGAAAATTAACGTGGGATTTTGAGTCAAGGGGTATTCGAGTTCATAAAATTTTGATAAAAGGTTATGCATTGAGGCCAAGGGGGGCAGTATCGATCACTTGAAGGATCTGGTGAAAAAAGATAACCCTGAAAGGGGCATTCAAGAACGGGTATAAGATTTTGTTAAGCTTGTGAGAGTGGAAGAATTTGGGGCAAATCTTAGATGCATTTCTTGAGGGCAAAGATCCAAACAATCACCTTGGACAATATACCCTTGTCTTGCAGCTAACAAGAATCACGAAAATGCACCATAAAAAATTGGAAAGTGAATTCATACTAGCTCAAGGATGCCTAGAGTGGTTTTTGCATTGATTAACTGAAGAGGAAAAGCGGGAAACTTTCATGAATGTACTAGCTCTTATCCATTATGGTGTCATGCTATTTCCTAATACCAGCGAGTTGGTCGACTGTGCCGCCATGAATGCATTTGTGGGATACAAAGTTTGCTCTGAGAATCCAGTCTTGGTTGTCCTAACTGAAATTTATGGGACTCTTAATCAGTGTCATGGGCTAAAGGTCGGGAAGAGGTTATGTTGTTTACCAGTATCCCATATGTGGTTCATTTCTCACATGAGTAAGGGTACCTTGAATGCCACATGTCCCTTGAGTGAACTGCTGCAATGTAAACCAAAGATGAAAGGGGCAAATGAATAAGTGCAACTTTATGCATGCTCCAGGGAGAAAAGGTTTAAATGGCATGTTTTTCTTGGCAGCAGAGATTGTGTACCATACATCATTGTGTATCCAGTGTTATGTGTGTGTAAAAAAAAACAAAAAAAAAGACAAAAAAAAAAACAAAAAAAAACGCAAAAAAGAAACAAAAAAAAAGAGAAAAAAAACAATTTGGGTATCCTACGAGAGGATCGCCAACGCCTGCACCTCTTGCCACATTGCATATCCTATGAAGAATGAATCTTTGCTGAAATGCTTCATCAGGTTAAGAACGCTTGGGGGCAATGTTGTTCGCTTCGAAGAAAGGCCCAAGATCATGGACTATTATTGAAATATTCCCTTAGCTAATGTATCGCAGAAAGGGTTAAGACAATCAAGTTGTCATTCAAGTTAATTTCTCCCAACCTAAATTGTGAAAAGCAATTTCACAATGTTGAATAGTGTGTGAAAGCAGCAATGACAAAACTAAAGAAGGAATTTTGGCATCAAGCTGAAAAGGAGACATCAAGAATTGATAATTCAAATGGAGGAACATATTGAATAAGGGCGAATTTTAAAAAAAGGGGGGCCTTTTGCAACCAGTTTCCCTTGCTGACAAAGCCATTAAAGGCGTTCCTGAGCTATTAGCTGATACTGAGTCTGCAATGCCATCTTTAGCCCGCTTAAGGGGGTTGAAACATTCCTCAATTGCTGCAATAAACTGATCGGAGAAATGAAGAAGGTGATGGCCAAGGCCCGAGTTAGTTGACCAAGATTTCCTGACTCGCATTTTGGGAACTTCTGAATGATGGGCCACCCTATTGACTCTGTTTCGTGTTAATTTCCAAACTATATTGGGACGATGTTTCATGGCTTTATAATTTCTGACTAGTGTGCTTGAACTACATTGCTTTCTCTTTTCTTGTTTCATCTAATAAAATTTCAAAAAAAAATTGAAAAGCAAAAAATGAAGGCAATATTGAGTCACTTGTCTTTCTTGCAAATCGTCAAAGTTTTTCGAAAATAACAAAAAAAATGAAAAAAAATGATAAATCAAAAACAAAAGTTGCAGTGTCAGACTTTTCCGAGGTCCAGTGTTTAATCAAAAATAAAAATTTGACGTTTTTCTCGAGACGTTTGTGCACATGTTGTTGAAAACCCTCACCCTTCACTTTTCCAAAATAAAGCATCTCCCCCAAAACAAACACTGTTACTGCCGTCAGTAACAAAGTAAAACTTTACTCTGGGGCAATTTGGTCTGGCCAAAAGATTTGTTGCTTGCGCTAATAGGGTGATCCCTTAATCCATTAAGACAAAAAAAGAATTTAAAAAAAAAAGAATAATAAGTCAACTAGATTGAAAACCTGAAAGGGTGGTCTAGAAAAAAAAATGAAAAAAATGACTTATGTTGAGGTCATCTAGTCGCAGGGTTAATCTTTTGAAAGTAAATCAATCGGAGTTCAAAATGATGTGTGGCCCTCTATCGCAACCGATATCGCAACGGGACGACGATCCAAAAAAGAAAACGAGGTTGAAAGAGTTTTGGAGTCGCCACCATAGTTTATTCTGGAAAACTACGGAAAAACCATAAAATGATAAGGCTTGGTCTGCGAGAACCAGATTCTAGGTCCGGGAGTCGGTTACGTGTAGGGAAGGTGTTAGCACCCTACAACGCCTGCCCGAAGGCAGTACGTTTAATTAAATACACGAACAAAGATATGGTTTGCAAAATATTTAATTTCCCCTAAAAAGATAAACTCTAAAAAACAAATATATATTTTTTTATTTTTTGTGCCCGACAGAGATTGACCTTGCTCCTACATATTCTCAGTTGGACTGAGAAATCAGGGTTACGTAGTTCTTTCTGAAATGTTGATTGTGTTGTTTGAAAACGTTTATGTTTTGGTATTTTTATATAGGAAAGGGAAAAGATCTCAGCACGAGGACGATGCGTGCGATCACACATGCGCTTAAACCTTTAAAACATTTTTTTTATATTTTTCATGAAAGAAGAAAAAGTAGTAGCACGAGGACGATGCGAGCGATCACACGTGCGCTTAAACCTTTAAAACATTTTTTGATATTTTTTGTAAAGGAAGAAAAGGTCTCAGCACGAGGACGATGCGAGCGATCACACACGCGCTTAAGCCTTTAAAACACTTTTTTTGATATTTTATTAAAAGGAGAAAAGGTCTTAGCACGAGGACGATGCGTACGATCATACACGTGCTTAAACCTTTTAAAACATTTTTGATAATTTTTATAAAAAGAGAAAAGGTATTAGCACGAGGACGATGCGTGCGATCACACACGTGCTTAAACCATGAAAACATTTTTTATAATTTATTAAAAGGAGAAAAGGTCTTAACACGAGGACGATGCGTGCGATCACACACGTGTGTAAACCCTTAAAACATATTTTTTATTATTTTTAATGTTAAAATATTTAAAACGTAAATAGACATAAAAAAATAGAAAATAAAAATAAAAGATTGAAATAAAATAATATAAAAAGTAGAATGATGAAATAAATAAATCAAAAACAGAATAACAAGTAGATAATAAATAAAAAAAATGTAAAGGTGCTAAAATAAGAAAGGAGTGTGAAAATGAGAACGAGGGGCTGCAGAAAAGAATTTGTCTTTTTTGTTTTTTAGGAACAGAATGGGCCTGAGCCCAAGCCAAGGGAATGGATATGGGAGGTGCACAGGTGAGAAACGGGGGTGCAGGAACGAAAATGAGTAAGCCCAAGAGAAATTGGGTGCAAGTGTGGAAAACAGGGGTGCAAACAGGAAAAACAGAACACACCCTCTAGACCTAGGCCCAGGGTATTACTGCCTAACTCAGAAACTTATCAGGGTTCTCCCCAATCTCCCTCATTCTTCCATTTCATCCAACACCCAGGAGATCCAAAACCTCTGAACGAAGGAAACCTAGAGGCATTCACTTCTGCCGCCTGGACGTTGCCGCCACTGACGAAACCGACGATCACGAGCCGCGAGCCAAGGCTGCTCTGTTGACGCTTCTCGCCGGCGGAGTCGTCGTCGGCCACCAGGTTTTCTCCTCCCCCTTCTCGCGCAAGAGAGAATCACCGTGCTCCTTCACGATTCGTCTTCGCCGCTTCAACGAGGTCGGTCGCAGCCGCCGCCGAGGGAGCCGCGTCGTGTACGACAATTCAGCCTCTACTTTCCCTCTCTTAACCCCAGGTGACCCCTGCTCCTACTACGACCAACAAAGAGGTTGCCGCCACTCTCCCCTCTGAACTCTCACAGCCCTATGGTAAATCCCCTTCCTCTTGGTGTCGATCTAATTCCAGATGAAAAGAGGTTGAAGAAAGGTTTCTGAGCTTTCTAATGATAGTGTTGAGAGTTCTATATGATGGGAGGAAGATGGTTGGTTCGTGGCTGCGCCATGGTGGTGTAAAGGAAACAGATTTGCAATGGCCGAGAGAAACGGGATGGAATTGGTGGAGATGGTACCGTAAACAACTCAGGGAAATTAGCTTCCCTTTCTTCTTTGCAGCTGAGAAGAATCAAGGTTTTGGGGAGAACTGGTTTAGCCATTTCGGCTTTGGTAATAGGGACGGGAAAATGAAGAGAATGAAGGTTGTTCTGTGCGTTGTAATGTATGAAGGTGAGTGTGGGTTGTTTGGCTATGTGAGAGTTGTTATGGAGGTTGCTTTTTCTTGCAGAGAAAAGGAATTGGGGTTTATGCGTGAGGGGTTTTCATGGTATAAACGAAGATTGAGGGAGGATAATGGGGGTTTTGTATCTGTTTGCAGGTTTGTGGAAAGCCATGTTTTCTAGGTGTAAGCAAATGATATTGAAATCCGATGCTTGGGGAATATACATCTATGTTCTATTGTTATTTATCTGTTGAATCTCACAGATATTGAAAACCTGTTTAGAAGGCATTTTGACTCACAAAGGTTTCCACACAGAACAAGCATGACTATGAACATCAGTCAGACCTCAATCATTCATATTCAGAAAACAACATTCATTCACCCAACATCTTTCATTCGTATCTAGCCATAAAACAGAGGAGCATACATCCACATAAGACAGGATCAAGAGTTTATACCAGGAAACTTCAAAAGAACACTTCTTTTGGTTCTAGACTTCTCTAGCACTGCGAGTGGTCTTTCTCTTTTTTGTCCCACGTACTTGCAGGCATATGAAGGATGAAGGAAAAATGGTTTATGGATGACCGTGAGGTTTTCTCTTTATCAAACGGTGATGATCAGTGATAGTGGTGGTTCTTCTCTGATGGTAAGGTCGATATTGAAGTGTTTGAATCTGAATAATCGTTCCCAGCGTTCTCTCGTGGTGCCCTTGTGCTCTCTTTTTTGATGGTCTGATAGTGATCTTCACCCTTGTGATCTCATCCTCTTTTCTTTTCTGTTGGTTAAGGTCCTTTTCACATTTCAGAATGAGCAACGTATCTCTCAGGATCTCATATTTGTTTTTTTTTCTTTTCATGCTTTCAGTTGAATGAATTGGTCAAAGCAGATCAGAGATCCTTTACCCATTTGATGTATGATCATAGTTCTGCATAATGCATTTTGAGCAAGGGAACCGAAGACCTTTTTCACATTGATGCTGCAAGGGATTTTTTAAGCATTGGCTGTAGCGTTGTAGGGGTGGTGTTGAAAGGCAAAAAATGCCTCAGGAAAGCTTAGTTTGTGTTTGCATAGGCTGCGGACGAGAGAAAGCAAAGTCTGCTTTTTTTTTCTAAATTAATAGCAATATATTTTCCTCTTTTCCCTTTTTTTTTAGATAAAACTAACACTAAATAGCTAACGGAAACTAATCGTAAGAAGAATGAAAATGAAATAACTCTAAATAAATAATAAAAAAGATAAAATAAAGTAAAATTTAAAAATATAAAACGAAGTAGAAACAAAATTAAAATGATAAAAAGACATAAAATAAAGTAAGGAAACTAAAACAAAAAAACATATATTATTTAGTCATCCGGACAAAATTGGGTGTTGACACCCTCTTTCTTCATCCAAAAAGAAAAAACAACACACCGTTGCTACCCGTTTGAGCCAACATTAACTTATTTTTCAAAATTATCCCCAAGCAAAGGTTATCATCAAGTATGATTCAACTCGAGATGCAAATGAAGAGCACTCAGTGATTAAACGAGGAGAATTCATTAACAAATGGTGAACATAAATAATAAATAATAAAAAAAACAAAACAAAACAAAAAAAGAATCTCAAAGTGATGATGAAGAAGAATGAAAAATGAAGTTCAAGAAAAGCAAAGTGCTCAAAAAGTCAAATAGTTGATGCAATGCCTAGATGATAACCCTTGTTTCAAAAAATATAACCAACAAACATTCATTTGGGCCTCATATCCTTTTTTTTTCAAATACCTTTTTTAGCCCCTAGCCACGTTACAAGCCTAATAAAGCCCACACAAATTGGATAATGTTTGCTCAATTTTTCATAAAGCTTAATTTTGCGATAAGGCGAAATGACTTTCAATGTGTCGTAAAAAAAAAAGTTGAAAATGAATGACAAAAAAGAGAAGAAGATAATGTCTCAGGCAGAGGGGATCTCCTTGCCAACTAGCCAGAAGCATGTAAAAGAAAATCAAACCAATTGGGGTCGTCCTTTTAGCCGATCTTTTTCATGCCCACTACCTCTTTCAAATGGAACCCTTTGCCAAGGAAAAAACTGAGGCAACTTTGTGAGTCTTATACAAATTTTTCATCAACCCATGATCCCAAGACTGGGGCAGCTTTGTGAGTCTCATACAATTTTTTCATCAACCCATGATCCCAAGACTGGGGCAGATTTGCAAGTTCATTTGATTTGTTGACCCTAATTTTCATGGATCCATACCCCTATGCTCATTTTCCCAAACACTAAATCGGGGCAAAACTTTTTGGTATATCGTGTTTTGTCTTGACACTCGCATATTACATCTCCGTCAAGGAGTGTGTGAGGAATGATGTGCCCACATGGTTGTCCTAGTCTTCTNCAAANCCTCNTAAACATCTCTCATTTTTCACCTACNAGTTCAAGCATGTGTGCACTGATGTCTCGAAAGAAAAAGTCAAAATGCAATAATCTCAAATTTAGATCTCGGATGTATGACATTACTCAGTTTTCACAAAACATTGAAAATAAAGACCAGTTTGATGATTGCAAGTAAGATGACTGACTCAAGCAAAAAGAAATGCAAAACAAAGCAAATATTTTTCATCAATTCATAAAAAGCAAATTTTTTCGGATCGAAACCCTCTTCATCCATATGAATGGTTGTCGAATCCTTCTTTGAAAATACAAAAAGAGCGGCATCAAGATTTTAACAGCTTGCAATGAAGGGTTTTGATACCTTGTTGCCTTTTCAAAAATCAAATTTCTATCAAAATTGCAAAAAATGTCACAAAATCACGAATTTCAAGAATTTCAAAATTCCTAAGCCCAATTTCACGCTGGCCCCAAAGCCCAGTTTCTACACTGGCCCCTAAGCCCAGTTTCGCCTGGCCCCTAAGCCCAGTTTCACTTGGCCCCTAAGCCCAGTTTGCCTGGCCCCCTAAGCCCAACTTGCCTGGCCCATAAGCCCAGTTTCCCTTGGCCCACAAAAGCCCAGTTTTGTCTGGCACCCAAAGCCCAATTCTCTTGGCACCTTAAGCTCAAGTTTTTCTTTTTGTTATTGGCCCTCTGCAAGGCAATGGTCAAATCCAGGTTTTAATTTTGTTATCGGCCCTCTGCTTCGCAATGGTCAAATTTAAGTTTTTCTTCTGCGATTTTGGCCCTCTGCAAGGCAATGGTCAAATCCAGGTTTTAATTTTGTTATCGGCCCTCTGCATCGCAATGGTCAAATTTAAGTTTTTCTTCTACGATTTTGGCCCTCTGCAAGGCAATGGTCAAATCCAGGTTTTAATTTTTGCTATCGACCCTCTGCTTGGCAATGGTCGAGCTTTCTTTTGTTGCAATTTCACCTTTTCCATGAATTTGTTTATTATATGTTTGAATCAATTTTCATCCTTTTATTTCTTTTTGAAACCCGGACAAAATTAGTGTTTCCATCTTTACTTAGCTTTTACTTAAATAATACAAAAATATCAAATTTTCATATTATCTAGTAATATCTAAGTAAAGAGGGGCAAAAATATCAAATTTTCATATTATCTAGTAGTATCTGCTTGGTTTTTGTTGTTGTCCTATTCCATTCATTTTTTTTTATTTTATTTTATGTTATTTTGTTGTTCTTAATTTTATTTTAAAAAAAAGTAATTACAAAAAAAAAAAGAAATGAAGAAAGAATAAAAAAAAATTAAAATAAAAAAAAAAGAAAAAAAAGGAAAAAGAAAAGAAAGAAAAGAACATGAAAAACGGGAAAAAGAGAAATAAGAAAAAAGAAGAGGAAAAAAGTGATAAAAAAAAGAAAGAAAAAAAGAGAGAAAAAGAATAAAAGAAAAAATAAAATAAAAAAAAAACAAAAGAAGAAAAAAGGAAAAAGAAAAACAAAAGGAGAAAAGGAAGGAAGGAAAAAAGAAAAAAGGGGGTGCACGTGAATAAAATGAAAAGAAAAGAATGGTGATTAAATGGGAGAGGTGCTTCACGTGATCTTCTTGGAAAAATGGTGCAGCAGGCCCATAAGCAATTAATATTAATGCATGAAAGATCACTTTAGAATATTTTCGAAATTTTGTTTTATTTGGTAATAATTCGAATCAACATTATGGCAATCATTACAAGAAATAATTAAAAATAATATATTGATTTTTGTATTCAATTTCTTCCTGAAGAGAAAAATATGATTTTAATTTGATTTATTTTTCTTCAATCAAGACCATTTATTTCCCTATTTTGCTAATTGACAATTAATTCACCATTAAGGCAACATCACAATAATATTACAAATGTGTGTATATAAATATGCACCTTGTAAACAAGAAAAGGAAGAGAATTGAACTTCGGAAAGAGAGCATAAGGGAACAGAAAAAAAGAGGAGAAAAATCCAATTTCGGAAAGAGAACATAAGGGAACAAAGAAAAAGGAGTGGGACAAAGAGGCACGTGCACAGATGAATGAACAACTTTCTGTGGAAGCTTTTTGTGGTGTAGTGGAGGACCTTTAAGGCAGCTTCAAAAGAGTGGAGATCAATTCCCTGGTTACATTTCCTTTCCCATTCTTATTGGAGTTTTTTGTTTTCATTTTATTTTCTTTGCTTTTATTTCTTTAGTTTTGGTATATTGTTTTATTATTAATGGTTTGTTGTACTCGGTTGTTAATAAAAATACAAAATATAAGAATCATAGAATGTAAATAAACAAAAATTAAAAAGCAAAAATAGAAAACATAAAAAATATTAAAACCACGAAAATGGTTATAGCGTTTAGCATCTTTCTTTTTAAATATTGGTTTTTTAAATAAATAAATTGTAAATGGTAAAAATGACCTTAGTGTGCTTTTAACATTTAGTAAATATTGCTTTAATTTATTTGTTAACTTTCCTAAAATATGGTTACGTAAATAATTTGTTGTTTATTTCAATAATACAATTTTAAATATCATTTTCATATAATAAAATTACGTAAAAAGATAAAATATAAAATAAAAAAAATAAAAAAATAAAAAACCAAAAAGGTAAAAGTATAAAAATAATAAAAAATGTTTTAAGGGTTTAAGCACATGTGTGATCGCACGCATCGTCCCTGTGCTAAAATACCCTTCCTTCCTTTTCATAAAAATAATTAAAATTATTTCAAAAGGTTTAAGCACACGTTCGACCATTCGCGTCAGCCTTCTGTTGAAAACTTCTTTTTCTTATTCCTTTAAAATTAAACAAAAATTATTTCAAAAGGTTTAAGCACACGTGCGACCATTCGCGTCAGCCTTGTGTGGAAAACCTTTCTCTTATTCTTTTAAAATTAAACAAAAATTATTAAGCACACGTGCGACCATTCGCGTCAGCCTTGTGTGGAAAACCTTTCTCTTATTCTTTTAAAATTAAACAAAAATTATTAATCACACGTGCGACCATTCGCGTCAGCCTTATGTTGAAAACTTTTTTTTCTTATTCCTTTAAAATTAAACAAAAATTATTTCAAAAGGTTTAAGCACACGTGCGACCATTCACGTCAGCCTTATGTTGAAAACTTTGTTTTTTTTTCTTATTCCTTTAAAATTAAACAAAAATTATTTCAAAAGGTTTAAGCACACGTGCGACCATTTGCGTCAGCCTTGTGTGGAAAACCTTTCTCTTATTCTTTTAAAATTAAACAAAAATTATTAAGCACACGTACAACCATTTGCGTCAGCCGTCGCGATTCCGGTTGCGACATATATCAAACTGGTTTTTGATGATGACAACACATTGCTTAATAACAGAACATATGTTCCAGTACTACATGTTCAGTTGATATGATATATTGTGTTGAACATTGTCTCTATTGAACATGTTTTGTTATTTTGCATGGTTGTTCCTATGATTAAATATGTGTTATATATTTGGAACATGCCTGTGTTGAAATGTCTGTTAAAAGTTTTTTTATTACTGTTACACATTTCCAAAGAAAAGCTCAGTTTATGAACTTATATTTGTTGTAACAAAGGTTTAGTTCAGTCGACTACACTGTTAATGGAGTCGATTAAGCTAAAATCTTTGTACAGATTTTGCACACGTATACTTGATGAGATTTTGAGATGAAAAGAATTTCAAAGTGTTTTTCATGAGTCAGTCGACTGTGTGGATCACTTATTCGACTGTATTACTGTTGTATTTGGAATTTTGTTTTACCTACTTGCTCCAACGACTATATTTTCAAAAGTTAGTTAGGATTAACTAACTTGGTTAAGTGTCATAAATGTGTGTTAATTATGTTGACAGAGGAGCCTGTGTGTTGACTGTTTGTTATAACTGATTTAATACAGTCGACTCTATTAGTAGGTCATTCAACTGAGGCTGACAGGAAAACTATAAATAGAAGCAGAACACGTGAGACTTTTGTGATCTAACATTTTCATTGTCCTGTTTCAGAGAAAGCTCTCAGTTTCAGACGCTCCAAGAATTCTCCAAGAAGACGGTGGTGATCTTTCTTGAGATTGAGGAGTCAATTGCGCTTACTGTTTGATGAACATCTGCACAAAGAAGGTGCATATGGTTTGATCTTGAAGGCTTGGCATCCTGTGAAGACTGCTGCATTTGACTGAAGGCTTGGCAACCTGTGAAGTGTGTTGTAAAAGGCTTGGCAACCTGTGAAACGTGTTGTGATAGGCTTGGCATCCTGTGAAGAGTGCTGGTGACACGTTGAGGATTGTTCAACGTGAGTGCAGATTGCAGGAGAGGGGATTCTTGCTGCAATTCTGGTTTTTGTGTGCAGCTATATTTGATTTTGGGTTAGAGAGGAGATTTATATTTTTGCGTGGTGCTTCTATAAATTCCTTGTTGTAAAAACCGCAACCATTATATAAATTAGAGAGGAGATTTATATTTTTGTGTGCAGCTATAGTGCATTTGCTTCCAAGGGTGGAAGGACATTAGATGTAGGCATTGTTGGCCAAACCAGTATAAAAATCAGTGTTTGATTTTTCTATCCCTGCACCCTTTTAATTCAGTCTACTATATATGTTTAGCAGTAAACTATGTTTTTTCGCTCATTTTTCAATAACATGCATTTCAAGGAAAGATCAAAAGCTTCGAACTTTCATACCAAGATTGCGAAAAGATTTTAAATTTGAACTAACACTAATTCACCCCCACTCTTGGTGTAAAACGAAGCGAACCTGTTTCCTAACACAAGTGTTACTAAGGATGTTCCACAAAGCTAGTTTAATTGCATTGCCTGGTCTCATGAATAGGAGCGGTTCTCTTCGAGTTGGCAAAGTTGTTGTCTTCCGGTTCGTTGGTCGAAGGAAGATTGTTTCTACACTGTTCCAGTTCATTTGCCGAAGGAAAGTGCATATTGCTCGCTTTCGGTTCGTTGGTCGAAGGAAGCACCCTTCCAGTTCGTTCGTTGAAGGAAGGTTTTATCACTCTATTGTAAATCTGTGAAACTGATTTTTAGTGAAAATGTTAATCACTTTTTATAGTGATTAACAACCGGATGTGGATTCTTTTGAATCGAACAAGTATAAAAATTTTGTGTGTTAATTTTTCTACTTCCTACAATCTTTATATTTTAGCACATAAACTGTTTGATAAATTTTCTCTAAGACAACTAATTTTATAAAAACAGACCATCGTAACTTGATTTGGGACTAAACACGCTTTCCACTTATTTTATTCCGCTGCACGAATCTACGACACTGATTGTACTTACCTATAATTTGTATTAGAGCTTGCTTTGATATTCTTTCAAACTATTTGCGAAAATGGCCGGTGATCAAACTCAAGTATATGATGAAGGTGCTTCCATCAACAGACCACCACTTTTTACTGGTGATAACTATGCACTCTCGAAAGTCAAAATGGAAATATTTATGGGGTTTGTTGATAGAGGAATCTGGGAAGCTGTACAAAATGGTCATTTTATTCCAAAAAACACAATTGATGGTGTAGAAGTAGAAAAATCATACTTTAAATGCATTGTTGAAGAAAATAGAAGAGCTTAGTTTGATATTAAGGCTCATGATATCATTTCATCTATTGTTATACTTAATGAATTTTATAGAATTTCAGTGTGTAGACAGCACAGGAGATTTGGGAGGTCCTCAAAGTCACACATGAGGGTACAAAGGACATGAAACGCGCAAGGAAGAACACGCTCATCCAGGAGTATGAGATGTTCAGAATGCAACCTAGAGAAACAATTTCAGAAGTTCAAAAGCGTTTCACTCAAATTGTGAACCACTTGACAGGGTTGGGTAAGACATTTGATACTAATGAATTGAATGTAAAAATATTGAAATCATTGGACAGGTCTTGGCAACCAAAGGTTACTACCATCTCGGAGTCTCAAAACCTCACTCAGATGTCAATAGTGATTCTCTTTAGAAAGCTTCGTGAGCACGAGCTTGAGTTGAAAAGATTAACTGCAGAAGAGGATCAAGGAAAAAGAAAGACGCTTGCCTTCAAATCTGAAATCTCAAAAGGAAAGAGTTCAAGAAAAATTGAAGAGGATGATTCCGATGATGATTAGGAAAACATGAGCCTAATGATAAAGAATTTTGCAAAATTTATGAGAGCAAAAATAAGTATCATGGAGAAAGAAAAGATAATCAAGGTTCTCAATCAAGCGTCAAGTGCTATGGATGTGGAGAAAGAGGACATGTGAAGACTGACTGTCCTAAGAATAAGAAGAGTGAAGAAAGGAAGGAAAGAAAGTTCCCAAAGAAGAAGAATGTTTACATAGCTTGGGAAGAAAATGCTTCTAGCTCTTCAAGATCAAGTGATTCAGATGAAGAAGCAAATCTTTGCTTAATGGCTGACTCAGAAGACGCTGGAAGTTAAGCAAGTGATTCTAGCTTTGAGTCTAGTGAGCTAGATTTACAAAAAGCATTCTTTGAATTGATGAATGAATATGAAAAACTTGATGTTGCACATAAAAAGTTAAAGAAAGAGCATAATGAATTAAATTGAAATATGAAAAAATGCTAGATGAAGAAGTTGTTTTGAGAAACAAAATTAGTAATCTAGAAACTAAATTATCTGAATGTAATGCAAATGTACAACCTGTTGAATGTCTATCTTGTAAGAGTCATATGTTTGATATTGAAATTCTTGAGAACTTACTTGCAAAGGCAACCAAGCCTAATTCATATGCTAACTTTAATAAAAGCAATGTTAGAAATAGAAAATTGCATCAAAACAAGAAGTCTAAAGTTAAGAGAACTCATAGAGTTTGGGTTGAAAAGGAGACTTTTATGAAAAATAAAGTGCATGAGGTTTGTTGTTTTTACTGCATGAAACATGATCATACATCAAACAAATGCAACATTAAACATTTTGGTGTTCCAAATGGAAAATATGCATGGGTTAAAGTTGTGAAATGATGTATGCTTGCACGAACTAACCCCAGGGACCCATAATGAGATTGGAGACCTAAATTCTTGCTCAATTTGTTTTGTAGGAACCTACTAAGTCAAAGAAGTCATTGTGGTATCTTGACAATGGTTGTTCAAGACACATGACCGGTGACAAGAAAAAGTTCATCTCTTTTTAGAAGAAAAAGCAAGGATATGTAACTTATGGGGATAACAACAAAGGTAGAATCATTGGAACCGGAGACATTAGAGGAGGAAACACATTGACAATAAAAGACGTCTTATACGTTGAAGGTCTCAAACACAACCTCCTAAGAATAAGTCAATTATGCGACAAAGGTCTCAAGGTAACCTTTGAAAGTGATAAATGCATGGTATACTTTTAAGATTCTATTGATATTGCTTTGCAAGGTGTTAGGCATAATAAATTTATTTGATTGATATTGAAAGATCATCTAGTCATAGTATAACATGTTTAATTGCTAAAGAGGGAAATCTTTGGCTATGGCATAAAAGAGTTGCACAAGTTCATATGCAACA
Organism: Vigna radiata var. radiata; assembly: GCF_000741045.1. Taxonomy (NCBI): domain Eukaryota; kingdom Viridiplantae; phylum Streptophyta; class Magnoliopsida; order Fabales; family Fabaceae; genus Vigna; species Vigna radiata. The sequence goes on along the minus strand of NC_028357.1, from coordinate 13,082,488 downwards.
TTTAAACAAGTTAATTTCAAAAGATCTTGTAATTGGTTTTCCTAAATTGAAATTTGAGAAAGACAAATTATGTTCTGCATGGCAAAAGAGGAAACAAACCAAATCATCTTTTTCATCCAAAAGCATGATTTCTACATCAAAACCTTTGGAACTGTTGCATATGGACTTGTTTGGTCCATCTAGAATTAAGAGTTTTGGTGGAAACTAATATGCTCTTGTAGTTTTTGATGATTATACTAGATTTACTTGGACATTCTTTTTAACTTTGAAAAGTGAAGCTTTTAAAGCATTCTAATCATTTGCAAAACGTGTTCAAAATGAAAAGGATTTGAAAATCAAAACTTTGAGAAGTGATCAAGGTGGTGAATTTGAAAATGAGTCATTTGAAAAAATTTGTGAAGAACATGGAATGTCACATAATTTTTTTGCACCTAGAACTACCCAAGAAAATGGTGTTGTTGAAANGAAAAATAGATCATTAGAAGAATTAGCCAAGACTCTTTTCAATGAATCACATGTGCCAAAATACTTTTGGGCTGATGCAGTTAGTATTGCTTGTCATATGCTAAATAGGATGCTAACTAGGCCTATTCCTAAATAAACCCCCTATGAATTGTTTAACGGTAGAAAACTGAATGTGTCTCATTTAAAAATCTTTGGATGCAAATCCTTTGTTTTGAATAATGGAAAAGATAATCTAGGTAAATTTGATATTAAATCTGATGAAGCAATCTTCTTAGGTTATTCTTTAACTAGCAAAGCATATAGGGTGTTTAATAGAAGAACTTTAAGTTTTTTTAGAATATAGTGTTATCGAGGAAGTTCCAAAAAGCTAGTTCAATTGCATTGCCTGGTCTCATAAATAGGAGAAGTTCGCGCTTTGTGGGTCAAAGGTCGGAGCAGTTCTCTTCGAGTTGGCAAAGTTGTTGCCTTCCGGTTCGTTGGTCGAAGGAATATTGTTTCTAAACTATTCTGGTTCGTTTGTCGAAGGAAGCACCCTTCCGGTTTGTTTGTCGAATGAAGGTTTTATCATTCTGTTTATTCACTCTATTGTAAATCTGTGATACTAATTTTTAGTGAAAACGTTAATCACTTTTTATAGTGATTAACAACTGGACGTGGATTCTTTTGAATCGAACAAGTATAAAAATTTTTGTGTTAATTTTTCTACTTCCTACACTCTTTATATTTCAGCACATAAATTGTTAGAGAAATTTTCTCTAAGAATACTAATTTTATAAAAACGACCATCGTAACTTGATTTTTGACTAAACACGCTTTCCGCTTATTTTATTCCACTGTGCGACTCTATGATACCGGTTGTATTTCCTACATCAAGTAAGAGGGACTCCTAATTCATTCAAAATAGAATCGTTCTACAAAAATTAAGAACCCTAAACGTCAAGAAAAAAGGGTTTTTCATTTACTTGCACAACTCAAGAAATTGATAGGTGGAAAAGGTAGCTCTTGACGCTAGGATCGTCTAGACACTTCTTGATCGTCAAACAAATGACGTATGAGTAAGAAAAGTTAGAGAGAAGTGAGAGAAAGGGAAAAGAACAGTGTTTTAGAGAGATAAAAGATATTTAGATAATGAACTGAGTTTTAGAAAGTTCAATTTAGATTATAAGATTATTTTAAAATAAAATACTCAATCTCATTATTTTAATACATCTATCTACTTTGATACTCTATTTTCTAGGCTCTTACACCTGACCCGTTTATAAGTGGGTATTAAAATACCCGTTATTCGTTACCCGTTGGTAATAAATACCTACGGGTACCAACTACCTGTGATGGATTTTATCTGTGGATATCCACGAGCATATCTATTTTTGTCATCCCTACCCCAACTATTTAGTCTGGACAAGAAACTCAAGTACCCAGATCGACCTAACACTAACCCATCCTAGTAATATGCCCAAGCAGCCCCGTAACATTATTAAACAACTCACAGAACATGCAAACAACACGACTTAGCAACTTAACCAACAGTGATTACCATTAAAAACTTGGATTGAAACTTAACTAGTTTGAAATTAGATTACCACACTACAATTCATGAATTTAGCACATCAAGAATTAACTTAAGGTCTCAATACAACTTTAACAAACATAACGACATTGTTTCAGTTACTATAACACGGTTTCCAATTTGTAGAACACCGATTGAATCCTAAACTACATGAAACAAACTTCCAACATCATGAAGTAAAACCTAAAAGCTCTGCTTGCATTAAAAAACCAGAAAACAACCTATGTATTGCTAAACGCCTTGCACAATTCAATTCTTATAACATGAATCTAACAAACTAGTAACCATCATTGTGATATGCCTAATATCCTGTGTCAACACCCAAACATTATCTATTGGCTTAAAATTACTATAACAATTAGCAAACAAGCACTACACCACCGGATATGATTACATCTAAAACGCAAATTTAACAATCATTAACATATAACTCATTACAACCAAAATTCCATGCATGGAAAATCAAATTGTGACAACTACCAAACTAAAACTTCGACAAAAACAACATGTATACATTACTTCACCATAAGAAACAACCATCTAATCCTCAAACAATATCAGCAACCACATTCACATCACGACACAAAAAACTAAAGAGTGTTTAACTAATGGGTTAATCACATACTTGGACTTTCTCCTCATGCAACCAGATTACAAACTGAAAATATACACAATTTTATTTTACATCATCCAAATGAACTCATGCTCACAAAACATTATCACAACAAACAAGATATACTCCTAAATACCACATGATCAACGTATAATAATTTCATAGAATAAGAAAAGATAAGAACAACACTCTTTCCATACAACATACTCATGATTCATACAAAACAAGCTATAAATTTAACACCCCTGACTTTGGTTTCTACGAATCCTTTTCCTTGAACAAACAAAGTCATTCTACTGCACCAGCCCACTCTCATAAACCTTAACACAATTACACTTTTTCCCTCACGATACACTCAAAAATTTTTCTTCCTTTTCACGATGACTAAGTTTCCATCTTAACAAAACATAAGTAATAGGCATCACTAACCCTAAACCAAAAGCATTTGCCAAAAACCCATTATTCTCATAATATTTTTTAAATAAAATTATTTTAATTCTTGATGTTAAAAAAAATTCTCCAAATTACACATGATTGATTGCATGTCCCTAATTACCTTTATTAAATTATACAATGAACATAGTCCCTTCGTATCCACTAAAAATAGCACAACAAAAAAAAAAAAAAACAAGGTTCGAACACACTACCTTCAATCTCTACACAAACTCACCAAACAATCAAATTATCCCATGTTTCTTGTCATTCACATGTGCAAGATACATTACAAGCAAAGATATGCACCATACGTCCACATAAAATAAAACAATTAAAATAACACATGTGTGATCTGTATTACATGTTTTATGTTTACATGTTATACGCTTTTGATCAAAGTGTTAATTTTGTTCAAAGCATTTTAGGAACATTTTGTGTTGTTCATTGCATATCACTATGTTATATGTGATTCTATATGTGATTGCATGAAATATGTTTATGGGAAAAGAAAACCGCAAGCACTTATGTTGAACTTTAATTGTGTGGCAAAGCAACAATTTTAAGTCGATTTCATTATGGGATGAAACGATTAAAACTCGTGTCTTTGCGCAAAATTTTTTCAAGTGTGCTGTGAGATTTTACAAAGAAAAAGGTTTTTCAAAACATGCTTAACATTGTTACATAATCGGTTACATGCATGTTGTATTTGATTAAGTTTGTTATTGTTTTGAAATTATGTTAATGCTTGATATAACTGTCTAACGGTCATATTTTTAATTGTGTTGACCAAGCATTAAATGCTAGTTGACTGCATTAATTGCGCATTCAATTAATTGTTGTGTTTGTTGTTGACTGTTATAACAGAACTGACGTATTCGATTACATCAGTAGTTTAGTCGATTAAATTGCATCTGTGATGTGTTATTCTATAAATTGACGCAAATTTGAATTCTGTAAGCACTTTTGTCATTCTAACATTTGTTATATCTTCTATAGAAAGTGTAATCTTACATAGAGAGAGAAAAAGCTCCTAGAAACAAGATTGACTATGGTGATAAACAACTTGTGATTTCTTGAAGAGCAAGATTATTGCATTTTCAAAGGCTGGTCAAATATGCACATTTGGGTGTAACTATGAGATCAGATTCTGCAATCTTTTGAAGATTGGTTTAAGGTTCCCTATTGTGATCAGAGGAAGAAGAGCGTGTGACGTTCTTGACTTTAAGAGTGACTCAAAGGGCTCAAATGGTAGGAGAAGGGATTCTTGTTACTGGTCTAGTTTTGTATTGCCTATATTTTGAATAGAGGGTTAGAGAGGTGTTTTACATTTTTGACGTGAGGTTTTCTTTAGAAACCTTATTGTAAAAACCTTGATCATTATAGTGCATTTGCTTCCCGTGGTTGGAAGGACACTGGATGTAAGCAGGTTGGCCGAATCAGTATAAAAACGCAGTGTTTGAATCGAATTCTTTCTGTATCCATTCGATTAAGTTTCCGCTGCATTAAGAAATATTTTTCCTTGCGTTTCAAGAAACGATTAAAGGCATCTCTTTTTGTGAAAAAGATTTTAAAAGATTTTGTTTTTATATTTCTCCAATTCACCCCCCCCCTTCTTGGTGTGAGAAATTTAACCATTCTATTTTAACATAACCCATAATAAGGAGATCACACCCATTGTGATACACTTCACTTTTTCAATACTTATCTTTTTCTTATTTTAATTAATGAAGTCAACACCTACCACCTTTGACATATTTAGTTTTCTTAGGTCTTACAATTTGGGTCCTCACACCATTCACCTTTCAAATTCAAACCATTAAGCTCATTCCTAGTTCTTCTCCATTTAATACTAGAGTGGACATACTTATAAAGAGAATCATATAACTCTATTATCTTTGATTTCTATTTTTCCATACATACTTCTAACTATAATCACATAACTTTATCCATTTAGCCTAGATTTTTATATTTCCATGGATTCGTGTACGAAGCTTAAGTATAACTTGACATACGTATACCCTCATATTCTTTAAGTTTTCTAATAGCATTGAAGTCCCTTAGAAGACAACAAGTTTTACATGTTCATGCTTGGTTGATTTTTTTTATATTTTCCATTATTTTTCATTTTTCATTATAATTACATGAGGAGTATACATTCCTTATAATTATTAATGCATTACTCTTTCCACAAGTGAATCTATCTTTGATCCAAACAATTGAATGTGAAAAGTTATAACCATTGAACAAGCATGGCTTTCCTAAAACAATGTAACCATTTCTAATGTAGTGGATTACAATGACAAAGGGAAAAATTTTGTTTACTGGGATCGTGGATCAGAGGAAATTGAGGGCACCTTAAGAGGCGTGGGTTCAACTAGGAATTGCAACAACATAAGTCTCACACGCGTATCCTACGGTGCCCTCTATGACTATTTTGTCGTTAGTGACAATGGTGACATAAAAAGATTATTGAAGAAGATTCAGAACAATAGATCTTGAAGTGTAAAGTGATATCATATGTAAGACCATGAATGAAGATATGTAATGAAGTCACGAAAACACATTTAAAGAAAGGGGCACCAATGGAACCGTCATCCTCAAAAGCCTTCTAGTTTACTAATATGACAAAGAACCAAATATAAACTTGGTTTACTATAACTCTTCTTGCTCCAAGCTACAACCAAACATACAATTTTACTGAAAGGAAAAGAACATCCAAGTTTTCCTTTCCATTGGTTAAGATAGAATAAACCTAAATATCATAAACCACCCCACTCCAACTTCAACTTTCACCCTACATGATAACGGTTGAAAAACCGTTATTTTCATACTTAATTTTGATATTAAAACACACCCTTTATGGCTTAGAATTAGTTTGAAATCATGTATTTTTCTTAAGTTAGAGAATAAGAGAGTCAAAAGTGGTTTTCTTGGTTTTATGCTTGGTTTCCCTTGATTTTGTAGGTTTATTGAATGATTTGAAAGAAGGATTGAATTATCAAAGACTGTAGTGCATAAAAGTCAACCAGAATGCAGAAAAGTCAACCAGTCAACCAGAAAAGTCAACCAATTGACCAGAATGTTGAAAAGTTGACCAGAGTGTTGTTTTCTGCTGTAGTGTGCGCTGAGTGCCCGGCCAGCGCTGAGCGCCAGTTCTGCCAGCTTTTCACTGTTTTTCACCTGGGCATGACCGTTCCCTGCGACTATAAGGGCCACCGCTGAGCGGTCAAATGGGCGCTAAGCGCCTAAATGATGGGCCTAGGCCAAAATTCTGTTGCTTTTCTACGTTATAAATAACTCCAGTGCGACCCTCAGAGTAATCTTTTGGCAAGCATAGACGTCCAGAGCACTAATACACTCCTTGGAGACGGTTTCTTGGATGCTTAGGCTCCAATTTATCAAATCTAGTGTGTACTCTTTCATCTTTTTCATTAATTCCATCTAGTTTCACCATGCCTATGGTGAACTATACCCTTTGTCGTTGGGGAACAATGTAATCCTTTTGAAACTCTCTTATATTGAAATTCTTATTTTATTCATATGCTTATATTATCAATTGTTGGGTTTCTTATCTAAGATTAATGCTCATATCGTTTAACTCATTCGATGTGAAGATATTTGATTTTTTCGATACGGAGACATACAGGGAAGTCTCGAACAGATAGGAATTCCCTTGATTAAGAAATACTGCCTAGAGATAAGAGTAGGACGATCAATTGTTTTTGCTTCTATAATTCAATGCATTGCTAATTACTTAGGGAGACTAGAGATAGTAAACTAGTAATTAGGGATAGGCTCTTTTCGCCGAGAGATCGGGTTTAGGGTAGACTAGAAAGTTTGCATGGCAATTGATAATAAAGTGAATTTAATAAGAAAAGTAGATATAAGAGGGTGGATAAGGATGAAGTTGTAAACCCGAACAACCTCATTCATTCATATGTTTTACTTGCCAATTTATTCAACTTGCATTTGCATGTTTATTTTAGTTTTGCATACAACCACAAAATTAATTCTTTCTCAAGTCTTATGCAATCAATCTACATGAAAGATAAGGCCTAAGAGTCCTTTGGGAGAACGATATTCGGTCTTACCGTTTATATTACTTGATAACGATCTGATACACTTGTCAGGGGCTTAACACTACATTAGCAAAAAAACTTACAAGCCACCTTATGGAGAAGTTTCTTTGTGACAAGGATGGTTCACTAGAAATGTTATCTTTGATGGCATTGACATTGCTTACATGGCACAAAGTTTTTAAGGCCATTAACAACTCCAAAAACGCTAGAAAAATTTACATATTTGCATCACCACAATGTCATTATCCATAATCGACTGTATTAGTAGCTTAATCGACTTAGAAAATGTCTATTAAACAGAAATCTATAAATTGATGGAACACAAAGTTGTTCTAAGACTTTTGATGATCTAACATTTTTACATTCTGTTTCAGATTGAATTCTCAGAGATTATAGAGCTCCAAGAACTCATCAAGAAGACGGTGGTGATCTTTCTTGAAGGAGATTCAAAGGGAGACTGATTGTGCGCTCATTGCTTGATCACATTCTGCACATTGAGGTGTTTCTGGTTTGATCAAGAATCTGGTTTAGCATCCATAGTGATTGTTGTGTGTACCTGTTGTGACTACAGGGGATAGACTCGTGGAGTCTGGTTCACTTTGAGGATTGTTCAAAGTGGTTTTGCAGATTGCAAGAGAAGGGGTATCTTGCTGCAAGTCTTGCTGTATTGTATGCTTATATTTTTGTTAGAGGGTTAGAGAGGTGTTTTATATTTTTGACATGGAGGTCTTCTATAAAATCCTTGTTGTAAAAACTTGACCATTATAGTACATTTGCTTCCTGGGTTTGGAAGGACACTGAATGTAGGCATTGTTGGTCGAACCAGTATAAAAACCAGTGTTTGATTTCTCTATCCCTGCATTTTAAAATTCAATCGATTGTATTATTTGCATAGTCAACTACGATTTTCCGCTGCACACATTTTTCATTACTTGCGTTTCAAGAAAGACTTGTAAAGTTTTCAACTTTGTTTTAAAGATTGCAAAAAGACTTTGATTTTCAAAAATCACCAATTCACCCCCCCCCCTCTTTGTGTAAAACGAAGCCTACTTGTTTTCCAACACAAATGTGACTCGATCCACTTGACATATGTCCTAGGACAATTGTGCAACTCACACAAATGATATTAACATTAGTTTCACCCTTTATATTCAAGTCAATGTCCAAAAACATTGCACATATGTGTATAACGGTGATAATTCCTTTGCATCCGTCTAATCAAACCCAACCATTATCATTCACTATCAAATATATATCTTCATCTACCATAGAGATATCAACATACACTAAATTTCTCTCGCAACTTAAACAAATAAAGCTTTCTTCCACTCTTAATTATTAACTGTTATGCATGTATCTTAATTAGTACGTACAACACTAATTAATAAAAATAAAAAAAAAGACAAAAATAAATGTTATCATGACATATCATAGCAATATGATGACAATACGTGTATTCACAACATTATTTAATTTATCTATGAGTTATCATTTTAATAAAGTGGATAAATATAACCTTTCTTATGATATTAAAATTCTAAACCAACTTAGATTAGGTTAAATTTAAATTACAATTTATTAAATTTAAATTAAATTGCAACCATTGAAAGTAATATTATTAAAGTATATTAATATTTCTAATTTTGCTATGAAAAAATTTAGGTAAGATGTTAAGATTTAAAACTACATAAACATCTTTACTTACTTATTTCTATTCATAGCTTTTGTCTTGCTAGCAATACTCTCTTGGCCATAGTTTGATAAAACAACTAAAACTAACTCTAATAAAACTTTTGCCTATATATGCAATAATTTCCTTACACCACATCATTATATAAAAATATTACAAATCCATTCTTCTCTTTCTCTTTCTATTAATTTTCTCTTCATTTTCCATTTATTAAGAGCATATATTCTTCATTATGGCCTTTCCCAACCCCCAACACTTATTTTTCACTTTTGTGGTTTTCTTTTTCATTTCACGTCTTAGTTTAGCAAAGCAATCAAAGATAAATGGTTTGAAAATGAATGTTATTGATCGATGTTGGAGGCCAAATCATGAATGGAGGAGACATCGATCTCAGTTAGCCACATGTTCTATGGGTTATGCCGGTAAGATGATAAATAACATTGGTAATGACCTTATTCGTTATAAAGTTACTGACTCTAGTGATGATCCTATAAACCCAAAACCCAACACCTTGAGATATGGAACTTCTATTATTAAAGGTAAAGTATGGATCACATTCCAGAAAGACATGCTCATTACATTAGAGAAACCACTTCTCATTAGTAGTTTTACTACTATCGATGGTCGAGGTGTTAATGTCCACATTGCTAATAATGCATGTTTAATGATCTTTAAGGTAATATTTACTTATTAATAATTATACTTGTTTGAATGACAATCAAACATTCCAAAATTATTTTCTTGTGCTACCATGTTGTATGAAAGTTTACTTATTTTATTATAGGCAACCAACATAATTATCCATAACATTCAAGTTCATCATTGTAAACCCAAACCCCCTGGGATCGTTATGGGGCCCGAAGGAAAAGTGATTCCTTTAGGTCATGTAGACGGAGATGCAATAAGATTGGTTACTGCTTCAAAGATTTGGATTGACCATAATACATTGTATGATTGTCAAGACGGTTTGCTAGATGTAACACGAGGTTCCACTAATGTGACTATCTCCAATAATTGGTTCAAAAACCAAGATAAAGTCATGCTTCTTGGACATGATGATGGATACGTGAGAGACAAATATATGAAGGTTACATTATTGTACAACCATTTTGGACCTAATTGTAATCAACGTATGCCAAGGTAAATAATTGCTAGACAAAGTACTTAAAAATATACACAAGTAAATATACGCAATATTATTTGCTCTTATTAACAAATGAATTAACCTCTCAGGATTCGTCATGGATATGCGCATGTAGCCAATAATCTTTATCAAGGATGGCTTCAGTATGCCATTGGTGGAAGCATGGAACCAAGCCTCAAAAGTGAAGCTAATCTCTTTGTAGCACCAACAATAGGAAATAAGGAGGTAATAAATTTTAGAATTTTCAATCCAATAATTTCATATCCAACCGATATTCAATCTCTTAACTATATATATTACATAAAGATTTTTTTAGTGTTATGTTAATTGTTTATTATGTATAGGTGGCATGGATAAAAAAGGATGATAAAAGTGGAGATAGATTGGATTTTCATTCAGTAAATGATATGTTTGAAAATGGAGCTTCATTCACTATAACAAAAGGAGAACGTGTGCAAAAACCAAATTATAGCAAGGAACAAAATTTTGAAGTTGTTGATGCCAAATTTGTAAGATCATTGACACGCTCATCGGGCGTGTTACGACTTAATAAAAATCCAAATATACTAATTAACTAATGTAAAAGAGGTGCAATGTTTTTAATTGTTTAACTATCCTAAAATTTAGATTATGTAAATGATTAGGATATAATTTTTCTTTACATGTATTGAATTGTACTTTTACTTTGAATCTAAACGTTGTAAATTTTCAATTTTAAAATAAGTTCATGCCTAACATTACTATGAACTTTGACATCTTAGCTATGTTGAAACTACAAAGCTCATCAATCATTTGTTGTCACATTAAAATTTATAAAAATAAAAATGAAAGGAGATCAATAAATACAACATTTGAACCATACCAAACCCATGATAAAAGTTACAGTTCACAAAACATAGACACTTATTATGAAAAAAATATAAATATACATAAAGGTAAAACATCAAACCACTTATAATAATTTTACGAATAAAAGTCAAATTAACTAACTTATCATTATAATGATTTACGTCTTGAAAATATAAGAAACTTTGAACATATATGCTTACAAAGGTACAAACACTAACATCATTTCTCTCTAATTCTCCAAGAAATTACTCGTTGTTCTAAGAAACCGTGATAAAATGAAGTAGAATAACTATTTAATCAATGTTTCTAAAAGTTCTCCCTCTAAGCATGCTGCAACGCATAAACTTAATATACATAGAATTTTATCGTTCTATAAGACTTGAAAAATTATTTACATATTCACTCTGACTTCCTTTAAAAATACAAACACATAATTAAATCAGGACAACTTCTAACCGCATCATCCATATTCAATCTTATTTTTTTTTAATGAATTCATTCAAATTTGAATTATTTAACTTAATAATCTTGTTTCCAGTTTTTTTGTCAAAATTGTTTTTGTTTCCTTAGAAAAAGTTCTTTTAAATTATTTTATTTTACTTTTTGATCGCATTTCATACAGAAAATTCTATCGATATAAATTGAAAAAGCATGGAAATTTATTAATTATATATGTTCATATATTAGGAACATTGTATTTTTACTTCTAAATATTTTTATTCGTATTATTTATTAATATATTTTAGCAAACACTATATTTTTATCATAGGACAAATTTCATGTAAGAATTGCATGAAATTATTATGTTCATTATACTTCGAGTGTTACAGCTCATATGGACTATGCTCCATTCATTTATATCTTTTAGAAAACTTTTATGCTAATGTTATAAGCTAAATTGGTGCACACTCTACAAAGTCTATTTATGATGGGTGAGTCTCAATAGTGCAAAAACGCTGATTAACGTCACCCTTAGACATCGGTTAGGGGTAAGCTCGACGTATATTGATGATCGGTGGCATTTTCATAAATAAGTTGGTCATATCGACGTCAGTTATGAGGTGCCCCGACGTCTATAGTATTTTAGACGTCAGGCTTATCCCAACTGACGTCTATATGTCTGACAGGTGAGTGAAAAGTCATTTCTTTCAGACATATGGACGTCAGTTAGGAGGGGCCCCGACGTCTACATGGCGGAAATTAATGGTTATTCACCTACCCGTCAGACATATAGACGTCAGTTAGGACAGCCCTGACGTCTATATGTCTTCCAGGTTGGTGAATAGTCACTCTTTTCTGCCTTGTAGACGTCAGATTTCGCCAAACTGAAGTCTATATGGCGAACATTAATGGTTATTCACCTACCTGTCGGACCTATAGACGTCGGTTAGGAGATACCTGACGTTTATATGTCTGCCAGGCAAGTGAAAAGTCATTCCTTTCCATCATATAGACGTCGGATGCCTCCACACTGACGTCTATAATCGTACATAGACGTCAGTGGCCTTAGTAGTCGACGTCTATAAGCCTCGCGAATATTAATTTTTAAATCAGAAAGGCGTCGGATTAGTGAGGTCACCGACTTCTTTTCCATTATAGACCTCAGGCTCGTGTGAAACCAATGTCTGATTTCTTGTTAAAACAGTTATTGTGAACCAACAGTTTCACGCACTTCATCGTCTTCCTTGGCTTTTCTCTTCGTTCCATTGAATTTACAGGTGTGTTTAATCTCTTTTGATATGGTTAAACTTGCTTGTAATCCGATTAAAGTAACCTTTGATGTATTATCGTTTATTTGAACCGATTAAAATGTGTTTTCATTGTGTTTTGGTGCGGTTTTTTCTTGTGTCTTTGGGTAGCGTAGTGCACCTTCTCCCTTTGCTAGTTTCCTCCTAAGAAAAACTTACGTTTTTTGGATCTCTCATGGCATTCCAACCCGAAGACGAACCTGGGTCATTGCATAGAGTCATTCCACTACTACAAAATGGAGAATAGATAGCGCTCAATAGATAGCGCTTTCTACAATAAGCGCTATCTATTGATATGCGGAAGCATAGATAGCGCTTGTTTAAAAGCGCGCAATCTATGTCTATGATAATAGATAGCGCTTGTTTGGAAAAGCGCTATCTATATCTATNTAATATTTTTTTTAATTAATATTTTAAAATATATTCATAATAACATAACGCTCTTTATAGTAAGCGCTATCTATAGTGATTAAAATACTCCCCGTTCCCGTTACTACTCTGCTTGCAATTTGACGTTCTCCAAGCTTCCTCTCACGCTCTGCTCCTCGCTTTCACTGGCGTTGCTTCTTCGCGATGTTCCTTGGTTTGATTCGCGCTTCTCCTCCGATTGATCAGTGGCTAGGGCTCCTGTCCTTCGTTTCATCAACGTTAGGCTCCTTCTCCTCCGTTCACAGTACTTTAGGGCTCCTTCTCCTCCGTTCACAGTGCGTTAAGGCTCCATCCCTTCCCTTTCATCAGNGCGTTAGGTGCCTTTGGCNGTTCTCCTTCAATTTGANGTGTACGTCTTTGCTCGCTCCTTCAGTGCACTCCCGTTTCTCCTTCGTTTCAGGACTTCCATTTTCAGGTTTCACGTTCCTTCTCCCTTCTTCTCTTCTCGACTTCATTTCTCCTTTGCCTTTATTTTCATGAAAACACGTTTTTATCAGGTGTTGATCGTGCCACTGGTGTACTGGGTGTAGAATCTGTGTTCGTGCACTGGGTTTAGGAACCCATTGTCACTCGCTTCCGCCAAACCCTGAGGGAGAACGACACTCCTCTTGTGAGTTTTTAAATTTTGTAATTGTGTTATAGTTATAGCTATTTTATTTTAGCATATGGGTTGCGTGAATATTTGGGTTTGGTGACTCTGTTTTGCACGAGTGAGACAAATTCTTTGTGTAAATATGGAACAACAACAAATTNTTTTGCATTTGCATATGTTTTTATGGTGGTATTTTATTATGGTGAATTTCCTTGCTTGCTATACTTTAATGAAAATTAATAACATGAATTGATGGTGGACGATGCAATTTAGAACCTACTGGTGGTAGCTTTTCATTTGGAGTCACTGTATTTGGGTGTTCCTTTTCTTTTCTAGATTTAAGTTCTGTGTTCTAACTGATAGTATATTAAATCTTTGGACAATTTAGTCAGTTAAAATTAAAAGTCAGGCTGAAGTATATTTATGGGAACCAAGTCTTTTTCTTATTGAAGAACCTGATCTTGTGACCAGAACATGATTATTGACCCGTTGAGCTTCTCTTTTGAGTTGCCTAAAATAAAAGAGAAAAAAGTAAGTTACATGTTAAAATGTATAGTAACAAATGTCATTTGGAGCTTTATATTATTAGCATATTTTGAATAGTAACAATCATGTTGACAGTTTCAAGGAGAAAGTTAGGAGGTCCTAAACTTTATTAAATATGTTAAGAATTGATATTTGAGAGAGGTAANTAAGCAAACTTTTTATGGAGTAGTCATTGTTGCTTCAGTAAAAGGGAGAGAAAATTTAAGTGGATCAATGCCAATTACACATTGNAGTACATTTTATATTTAGTGATGAAACACAAGATGTAAACACATTACCCTATTTTCATAGTTCTCACTCCCTCTCAAGCTAGAGGATAGAAGTCATATTTACAAAGCCTTATCTGTGTACAAGGATAGAAGTCAAGAAGTCACATTTTATATTGAGGACCTCTTAATGACTTACTAAATACATCAGTCAATTGTTCATTTGATTTTTCAAAGNTACAAGGATAGAAGTCAAGAAGTCACATTTTATATTGAGGACCTCTTAATGACTTACTAAATACATCAGTCAATTGTTCATTTGATTTTTCAAAGGTAGTTGTAATATTTTCTATTTAGATCCTCTGCCTAATAAATTCACAATTTATATTGAGGACCTCTTAGTGACTTACTGAATACATCAGTCAATTGTTCATTTGATTTTTCAAAGCTAGTTGTAATATTTTCTATTTAAATCCTCTGCCTAATAAATTCACAATTTGTGGAAATATGTTGTATTGTTGTTCTGAAGGACAATAATTACTAGTTCTGTATAGGTGATAGATGATGCAAGCTATATAACTCTGGTCATAAATGTTTGCTGGTATGCTCTGTACTGCTTTCAATAAAAGAGGATTAGAGATAAATGATAAAATAGTTTTACTGGGCAATTAAAGTAGTATGAGTTGTAGGAGGAATAAAGTCCTTAATCTGGCTGTGAACTTTTAATTGTGTGA